>NC_066512.1:26802712-26987712 GCF_024679095.1 Eriocheir sinensis
GCCAGGCCAGAGATAAGACTTATAACACAATGTAGCTGGCAATAAACAATAAAAGACTTAGAGTGCCAATCTATATATTATTAGGTACAATATGATGATGAACTAATGACAGCTTCTCCAGGTGAGTATATATAGTGCCCTGCGTGTAGAATGAAGGGACTGTGAGTGTAAAATAAATACAAGACCAAGACCACTCGGCTACTTCGTGGAAGCAGTGTTGCAAATCTGACAATATTTTTTCGCTAAATCTAGTGCTTGAACCTCAGCTGAAGGAAAAATAGATCGGAACTAAAGGAGAATATAGACGCAAACCTGCCGCTGTCCTGAAGTCCATTTCATCGCCTGAACGTAGCACTTAAAATAAATGTAGTTGATGCAGTATTGTCTTGTTATAAACTAAGATACCGCACGTATGCCAGGCTAGCATCCTTTGTATATCATTAACATAACTATTCGTTGTCATCTTTTACTTATATAATGGAATACTCCAATATAGTTCTGCTCTCATCATTTCTCAATCAGACAACATATGGTCTTACCCCGGGGCGCGTAGGCTACGTCGCCCGAGGCCCGCGGGAGTCTCCCGTAGGCCTTGCGTAGCCTTGCCTGGCCTCGCTCGCCTCCATCCCATCCAAGGGTTATATAGAATGGTATATAATCCTTGATCCCATCCCAAATACTTCAGGACAGTCTCGTTAACTTTCTCAATTCACGAACTATGTGGGAGTCCCCTCGGCCTCCTTCACTCAATATTGTCTCATACATAAACAGCCCAGTGAGCAGGGTCAGCTTCTGGGCAGCGTGCCACGTGCCCGGACAGCCAGAGCTGCCGTTGACAGTCTCGAATCAGTCTCATGGAGTAGTCGCCGGTCATTCCATCGATATCCCATGATTCTGTACAGACATCAGTCCGCCTCTCCAAGTCCCTATTCAGTGTCCATGGATGTCTTACAGCCACAGAGTAGGACAGGGAGCACACGCATTTTGAAGATCTGGATCTCCGTCCTGCACAAGTATTGACGCTATATACTCGTGCTGAGCGAGGACATAGCACCGTGGGCAAGGCCCTTGTTCTGCACTATGCTACCAAGGAATGTGAAAATTTTCAAGATAAAAATGCCAACGCCCCACTCATGAACAGACTATAGGTATAATGTTTCATCTAGTAAACCTCCGCTACCACCTGGGATTTTTCAATCACCGCCGACTACCCACACATGCTGTCCTGAATATCACCCATCAACCCGAACTCATGAGGAAAGTGTCCAAGTAAATAAAAAATAAGCTCTGGGGGGTAGCTTGAGCCAAAAAAAGATGGCACCACTATAAACACTTGCCTGTGCCATGACGGGCTGGGGCCGACCACCATACCCCTCAAGAAAGCCTACCGGTTAACACGTAAAAAAAAAAAATACTACCTTGACCTCGGCGCAGGAGTTCCCCGTTCCAGTTCTAAGGGCTTCAATCGCTTCCTCGTGCAGTGCCTCAAAAGCCATTTGCCAGATGTAGGTACTGACCAAATGCCGTCTTGGGATTGACAGAGCCTGCAAGCATCCCCAGGTGCAAGGCAACACTGCATGCATGCAATCATCATCCGTTGGTGGTAATTTTTTAGTGGTTTTAAGCATGGATAGAAGTGGTGGGGTCGACATGGGCCGCTAATCCCCTAGAAAGAGCTAGGTGAAGTCGCCGAACTGTCATTTGCTGTCACTCAGCCTGGGTGAGAGCTCGATCACGCCCGCCGCCTTACTTACTGCCTTCAGGCCACGTCTTGTCCATTATGACGGTGTTTTTTGATAACCAAACATTTATTGATACGTTAAAACTACTTCGTAAATACTAATATATTTTTTTATATACTAAATGGAATCAGAAACCAACCCCGAGATTTCGCAAGCTCATCACACCATTAACTGGTCAATAATGTTTCTTTGCTGACATGTTTATCTGCCACTAACTAGCACTACCATTCATAGTGTTCCTACTTTTAACAGCTTTTAGAGCAGTGTTTCTCTCTGTAAACTGTTTTCCGGAATAGGAATACCTCATGTCAACAGGCTTCAGCAACAGCTTTGAGTAGCAATATTAATGGTCTCATAGTTGAACTAAAAATGAGTTTACGACGGTCATTCCACACCGCGGAAACCCAGGTGCACTGTGACCTAACGAGCCTGACCTGACTTAACACCTGACATTTGACGGGTACCCGCCATCTTGACGGCGAGAGATTGACAGTTAATGACAGTTCGGCGGCTTCACAGGTCAGGGGCTGATGTTGAATCCACCCCTTATATCTCCATGGTTTTGAGAGTAATATCACTTGAAATGTGTCTAAGTATGTACACGCACGTACAGCATGCAGACGAATGGCCGGGCCGTACGCAGGGGGAAGCTAAGATCAGGAGCGGTCGGACGCCCCCCTCCCATCTGCTAAAAGATCCACTTTCCGAGAAAATCAGAACGAAAAACTGGAATGAAAAGTCCCAGTTTATTATTCTGACAGCAGGAAAATGCACCCAGAAATGTCAATTTTTCAAAACCCCGAACCCGGCCTATATGCCTAAGTTGATTTGGCTCGCTTCCATGCACTCGCCCTTTTTTTTCTCAAGTGGTTACTAAGGTTCACATTTAGTAGAAAAAGACCTCCCCCCTAACCATTTACAGCTCTAGGTAGGTAGTGGGTAGGTCCATAGAGTTATAATCATGTTGGGATGTTTGGGGCAAATACCTATATAGCAGATCTCTGGAGGTATATTAGCGATAGCAACATTGATCGTTGGCATCTTACTTGAAATATATTATTGTATTAAAATGTATCAGAGTATATGCACACACAGCATGCAGATGGATGGGTTAAGGGCAAATACACATAGCAAATCTCTGGAGGTTAGTTAGCGATCAATGCCTGGCTCGTTGTCAACCCTGCGTGGAAGATGTCCGATGATAGGCACGGGACACACTCTCGTCGCCTTGCTCGCAGGATCGTGATATGATGAAGCCACAGTGCCATGCGGAGGGCAACACTGACCACAGGGGAGAGGGCTGATAACCTGGAACACTCCAAGAGGCTGAAAAAGTGAGTACAAGCCTGCATGACTGCCCAGGAGGCGCAAGGTACTGGTCAAGGTTACGGCAGGCTGGACGGGAAGGGTACACGTATGTCGTCATTTTTCCTCCTGTTCATAAGCCCAAGGGGTGTTTGTGGTGACCATGGCGGCCCTTTATCGCTGCTCTACCAGGGCCAAGGCTCACCCAAGTCTCGTGATTGACGTTTCAGATATAGTTTACTGATGACCATTCACCCAGCCCCCAGATACCCGTGCCCGTCGCCAGTGACTCGTGTTTCGGATTTAATGGCCTGGTAATGCTGTGATGGGTTACTGTGAGCAGCTCTAATCTACTACCCCTCGTGGCGATAGGTCACTATTCATAATGGCAATAGTAGGTTATGATCTATTGTCTAGAACTGGGTATTTTTTATTTTATTATTGCTTCCTATTTTTTTGTTTGTTTCTTCCATTTGGTAGTATTTATCTAGTTCATTTCAGTGTTGAGGCTTCATTTGTTGTGCAAATGAATAATAACCATAAAATGCCTGATGTGATGACATGGGGAAACAGGGGACTTGAGGGAGGTAGAGCTCCCCTGTTAGGTTACATATATAAACACCTGTCTTTTAGTAACCCAAGAGGGGGCAAGGGAGACAAAGCCCCCAACCCCCATAGGTTAGAGCATGAACACTCCTATTGGATTTACCCTGTGGTGAGCCGCAAGTTTTGGCTGCCATATGACACTGTGGGCTACTCCGCCGCCCACAGCCGTGCTGGTGAGCACACACATTTCATACCTATTTCCACATTTGTTTTGATCATTACACTCTCCTGTAGTTGTCCAGGAAGTTTAAAGGTTGGTAGAAAACATATAGAGGAGCAATTGGTTGAGAAGGAAGCAAGATATCAGTACATTAATAAAACCAAAGTGGATAATATTCACAAAAGCGTAGCCTCCTCTGGCAGCAGCCGCAGTGGTGGTCCAGCCGGTGTTGCGAGATATACCTCCTCGCAGAAATAAGTCGCATATACATGGGGGGGTATGTAAAGTTCAGTTGGAGTAGTTTAAATATACTCCCCCACCCAAAACCTTCGATTTCCCACGGGTGTCCAAGTTGAACCACTCTTCGAGCTATTTTGCGGCTGTGGCGGTAGGTCCACAAAAGGCATTGAAAAGTCAATCATTTAGCAATTTTCGGAGAAAAATACTATCCATGATAAACAGCATCATATTTTGTCCAGAAATAATCAGTCAGTATCTCAAAATTAGAAGGCTACACTTAAGTGAATATTCCCCACCAAAGCTTATGCAGATGTCATGGTCTTATTATGGTCACTATTCATTTCCACAACAAGAGAGTCCTCAAAACACTCAAATGAACTAGAAACTATCAAATGGAACAGAAAAGGATAAGGCTATAAAGGAAATATTTACCAGGTTATGTTAGTACAAAGGACCAAGACTCAATTCACACCAGGGTTTTTTCTTACCCACACAAACACCTTTTACCTTTCCTTCTCCAGAGTTATGAACCTTTTAAGCTTCTATCATAGTTGACACTATATGGCAAATACCTTTCTCCTTCCCCAGACATGTAAACGAATGTGTCCGCCGTGCCAATGCCTCACTGCGGGAGGCAAGCGCCCCGGGAGCCTTGTTCTCAGCGGCGGCGGTGGGTGTACGGGCCAGGCTGAGGGAGGCGTGTGAGAGAGTGATGCTGATGAACCCTGGCTCCCAAGACCACCAGGTTGAGGAAACACTATGGCGCAAGGTGTACTACCAACCGCTGACAGCTGCCAAGGAGATGAGAAAGGTGCGCTCCTGCATTTATTTGTTCCATTGATCTTGTGTAATCTAAAATGGACCTTGTACTTTTGTGGGCTTGTTATATTCACAATAACTTTCCACAGCACTTTAGTATCCCATGTATAACAGACTGAAGACATCCTTTACACTTATAGGATACACCATATCTTAACTAGCTACGTATTTAGGATGAAATATTATGCATCTTGGTCTGGTAAGCTACACAGGAATATCAATCTTCTCATGTTTATAGAGCCATCTAGTTTTTTTTTATAAATCATATAAATCGACTAAGCTTAACTTGTTGGGAAGTCAAGGAGTAAAATGGGCATCATGACTAATAATGATAATGATAGTAACAACGGCACATGTAAAATCAGGAGGGTAATGAAGCGTACAAAATAAAGAAGAAAATAAGAAAGCTAAGTTTTTTGGCAGGATAGAATTTTAGGGCATCATCACTCTAAGCTCTCACTCTAAGAGAAGATGGCGCCACTATAAACACTTGCCTGCTCCATGACGGGCTGGGGCCGAATACCATCCAGGCCCCTCAAGCAAGGCTACAGGCACAATAGGCGGAGACATAAAAAAATGAAAAAATAAATAAAAAAGCTGACAGAAAGAGTAGAATGGGCATCACGGCTTTGCACTTTTTTATGCAAATCTTTAATTACTTGTGTGTGTGTGTGTGTGTGTGTGTCCAGGGTAACAACTGGGCCAGTGGCGAGGCGTGCTGGGTGTACAACCACCTCTGGGACGGCGTAGCCTTCTACCACTCCCTGCTGCAATCCCTTGCCGCCCATGCCCGACTGGCTGACTTCCTGCCGCCCCAGAACAATGGTGAGTGTTGGACGTCACACACCCCAAGAGAGAACATGGACAATAAAAAATGGAAAGGTATGGATTGTATTCATTGCAAACAGTGGAAAGACAAGCCCCAACCCCAAAACAGCAGATGAACATTGTAAAAACTGTCAAACAATAATAGCACGAGTTCATTAAGGCAAGGTCATGTGTCTCTTGTTGATGTTGATAAGTATAAAGCAAAAGTCAATATCCACTTGTTGTTAACTCAGGTATTATTTTTGCCCCCTCCTTTTTTTATTCTCCTTACTTTACTGTTAGTCTTTTTTTATTTTTTCATAGCCATGTCTACTTATTGAGGGTTTGGGTCTATATCGGTTTTTATATTTTCCTTGTATGCCCTTTCTTGGATCTCAATAATGATAATACAGTAATGTCTGTACCCGAAAATGACCTCTCCTTTGGCCTCTTGTTCTGTTTTCTGTTATTGGAGCAGCGTCTAGTCGGCTTCCTTGTTCCTGCCTTTGTTTTTCACCCTTGAGATGCCTCCCTTGCTGTAAAAAAAAAAAAAAAATCATGCACCTGCTCGTTCGTGGATCCCAATAATAATCACCATCATGTACCCACTAAATTCACATGTTCAGACCCCTACATACACCCATGTGTCTTAACCTCTACAGAAGAAGAGGATCCCAGCCAACACTCCACCAGCGACGGCAACATCGGCAGCAGTGACTCAGTGCCTCGCTGCCTAACATGTCTCGGGGACCTGACTCGCTACATGCTGGACCTGCCTTCCCCTCCACCCTACCACCTGTCTGTCCGCTACTACCTCCAGGTGAGATGGTGGTTCCTTTACCTGTCTGAGCAGTGGTGGTTGTTAGTGTTCGTGCTGTGTGGGTATTGAAAATATCTCGGCACCCCTTGCTTTGACAGCCTGTGGAGATATCACAGTGGCACACTCATAGCCCATCAAGTCCCATAAGGGAAAATAAGGACATTAATTGAAAAGAAGAAGAGAAAAGATCACTTTGCTAAACTCGTAGCCCATCCAACCCCATATAGGAAAATATCCCTGGACGTTAAACAAAAAGATCACTGTGCCAAAGGTAAGGTAAGGTAAAGTTCGGTAAGGTAACGTTAGGTAAGGTAAGGTAAGGTAGTGTTTGGGGGCTGCTGAAGAGGCAGCATATTGTGTCTGCACTCCCCCTTCTCTTCCTGATTCATCTTTTATGATAATAATGATAATAATAATAATAATAATAATAATAATTCTCCACTTCACTCTCATCATAAATATATAATTCCCTCCAATGCTAGGCACTTCACTACCAGCCTGAAGGTGGCCTGATCCACAGCAACTTGGCTACTGTCTACTCCATCAGTGACCAACCTCTGCTGGCTGTGGTGCACTATTTAAGAGCGTAAGTGAAATTAAATAGAGTGAGAGGTTGAGACTACTTTAAAAGAGGAGCATGAAGGAAAAAAAGGAAAAGGATTAAGATTGAGAGGATCAATAGTTGAAGGGAATATGAACGGGAGAGGATGAGACTTCTCTCAAAAGGAGCATAAAGAAAAAAGAAAAAAAAGAAGAGGATTGTGGGAATGCGTATGGATGCTGTGATGCTGATACAAAGGCAAACTACCCACTACTCCATTATTAAAAGATGTATCCAGTTCCTTTTTTTGGTATACCTTCTTCATACTATTATTGTTGGAGAAGATAGTAATAGCAATGGGAAAATAGTATAATTATAGAGAAAATAGTGATAGTGAATCAATGTCAGCTGTAGCCATTGACCCTTGGATGGCAGAAGAACTATATATAGACGGTCCAAAATTCAGTCATTCAGTTGTGTATGGCAGAAATACAACACTTTCACATTGCGGTAGAATCTATATATAGACGATAGTTAAAACATCTATTATGCAGCGTAACTATGTATATGCTATGGTCCTAAGGCTGGCAGTGACACTATATAGACAATTCATTTTGGGGGGAGATACTCTTCAAATACTGCCGCCATCTAAGAGTTAACCTGTAAAAGTGGTTTGTAGAAAGCTCATAGGGTACGGAACCTGGCATTGTGATATTGTTGAAAGTAGTGTGTCATGGGAATGGCCTGGGAAGGGAAGGCTTTTGATATGGTTGTATATGTGACTGGGGATTTTTAAGCTGTGAGAATACAAATGGAGCTGAAGGAAACTATAATCTATGTGCCTATCGTCTTTGTTTATAGTTCATCTGCTCCAATTCATGGGGTTGGACTTGCGCTGATCCTCCTCCATGTTTTCCTTGGTCTTCCAACTCTCCTTACAGTTACCTCCATTTCCTCCACCACTGAATCATTGCAGCCTTCTCTGTCTCACCCTCCTCAGTATCAATTTCAAACCATGTGTGTATAATATGAATCTTAAAGTAAAAGAGCACGAATTTTGACTTTGGGGGTTTTCAGTCTTACATGTGAGAAGATCTTCGAGGGAGCTGAAGGCAACCTGAAGAGACTCCTTGGGAAAAGCCGGGCCCTGTTTGGCGGTGGGGAGGAGCAGCCTGACCTGACCCGGGCCCAGCACCAGAAGAGGTTCCTGCACACTGTCCTCACGCTCACCACCTGCTTCATCAACAACAGGTCCACGGAGGAGGTGGCAAGGGTTCGTGGCACTTATTCTTGTGTTATTAAAAGGGTCAGTGTACCATTCATAGCATATCTTCTTACTGGTGCTTGTAATGTGTCATAGAGTCTCGTAAGGGTTTGTGGAGCTTATTCTTGTGTTATCATGAGTGTAAATCCACAAATTCTATCATGTTGTCTTTTCTTATTTATTGCTATGATATACTTGAAATTCTCTCAAGGCTTCGTGGAGCATATTCTTGTGTTTTCAAAGCGTAAATCCACAAATTATAACATTGTTTTTTTCTTATTTATTGCTGTAACATCTTTTTATTCTCATGAGGATTCATGGAGTTTATTCTTGTGTTTTCAAAGGTGTAAATCCACAAATTATAGCATATTCTCTTTACTTATTGCTATGATTTACTATATATGCTATCTGTAATATACTGTAAAGTCTCTCACTCTTATGGTGCATATTCTTCATCAGCTGTGTCAAGATGTTTTGGTGCAGCTTGGAAAGGTACTCGAGACCTACGACGACGATGCTGACAATGATGTGCCTGGCCGATCTCCCTCCCCCCTCAACACCTCCTCCTCCAACGGTCACCCTCCCTCGGTGCAGAACGGCCAAGACTCCCCCGAAAACATCACTGAGAATGTGCCGGCAGAGGCCACATTCCTGACTCCGGAGGTGATGATCATCGTATGCACCGTTCTGTCGCTGTGCACCAAGAGGTTGGAGAAACAAGGTAAGGTAATGCTGGAATAATAATAATAATGTATGTAATGTAATCATATAATAATATAACCCTAAAAGGTGTCATGATGTTAATGGATATCTCTGTCCATGCAGGTTCTTCGCACACCAGCATGGCCCAGGCCCTCATGGTGTCTGTCCTCATGACCCTCATTTCTCATGTCACCAGTCGCCTGGAGCAGCGCATCTCCCTTATCGATCCCACCTTTCTCTCCAAACTCATTCCAGAAGATGAAAAGGTCAGAATTTCCTCTGTTTCTGCATGAACTTGTGGATATCAGGTGACAGTATTTGCAATGCAAAGTGTAATGATCACGTAGAAGCAGAAAATCGCTTCTCTCTCAGTGCATTGCATTTGTTAATATCAAAAAGAATCTTCCACTTATTGGACAAATCTTGGATGATTCTATTTGCCAAAAGTTCCGTGTGAAATATATCTCGCCGTCATGTTTCAGCCTTAGTCAAGGCATCATGACACTGTTGGTAATTACTGGTTATAAGTCCAATATTTCAATTTTCAGAAGACTGAAGAAGAGAACAAAACAACCATAGATGCAGAAGAATCTGAGAATAAGGATAAATCAAACCAAAAAATTGACAGTGATAGTGCCAAAAAAGCAACCCCCAGGAAGGGCCAGCGCAGCAAGAGGCTGGCCAACCTGCGGCGCCGGCGGCAGCGGGGTGGCGGAGGCTCCTGCGGCAGCCAAGGTGGGCAGTGCTCCCCCCCACCTTTTTTATTTAGAGTAGTAGTAGTAGTGCAATGTTTTTATCATAGCAAACCTGAAAAATGAATCCTTTTGTCTTTTATTGTCATCGTCATCATCTATCTTTATAAACATCACTGGTAGCAACAACTTGATGTCCCACAAAGACAGGAAGGCTTCACTAGCAGCAGAACTTAAAAAAATAAAAGTATTTCTCTTTAGATCAAAGAAGGAAAATCACTGTGTTACCCACATTACATATTCACCCTCTTGTGCTTATTTCTTCCTTCTGTTATTCATGTCTTTTCTTCTTCTCATTTAACATCCATATTTTCCCTTCCATCACTCATGTGCCCATGCATTTTCACTATGTGCCTGCCAGTCACCCATCAGCTCTTTATTTCATCATTTTCCAATTTTTGAAATTTATTGTGAAGGGTCAGTTAAAATTATTTTTGATATTGTGTCCAAAACCTTTTATCTCTGCTAAGAGCACTTGGTGTGTATATTGAGGTGCTTGTGAAGTAACTGTGTGACTGTGATGTTCTCAGATGAGGACACTTGCTCAGAGGCATCAGGGAGTGAGGACGAAGGCAAGGAGGAGGATGAAATAGTCGCCTCAAGTGAGGAGGAAGGGGAGGAAGAGGAGGAGCTTGATCTCTCACAGCTGTGCTCCTCCGAGGATGACGATTCAGATGAAGTAAGTATTATTGCAGATATGTTGATTATTATAGTGTTTATTTATTTATTTATTTTTATTTTTATTTTTTTGTAAACAATATTAACACTTCTACTCAAGCTCATCCCTGTGCTGCCCACCTTACCAGTACAAGAGTCAATCATTATTATCTCCACTCTCATCCCTTTGTCTGATAAACTGAAACCTTCCTTCTGTCCTTCTACTGCGTGTCCTCCATTTTACGACTTCATTTTCAGCACCCTTTCCGTAGTAGTTTTGGGAGCATCATATTGGAGTCTTTCTCTTTGGGTTGTTTCCTTCACTATAAAACAATATTGTTGATGTATTCAGGTTCTTTTCTCATTTTCTTTTTATTCTTCCCCTTGTTATATCTGTGTCTGCTCATCATGGAGGTTCTGTTTGGGTGTATATCAGTTCTCTATTTTCTGTTAATGCCCTGTAATTGACCTCAATGATAATAATAATAATAATGGTAATAATAACCCGCTCATTCTCTCTTTCTCCTAAGGATGTGAAGATAGAGTCTGAGCAAGAATGGGAAGGACTTACCGCCGGTGAACATCTGGAACTGATCAGCAAGGAGGGCATGTTGTCCGCCATGTTCGTCACCTGTGACTGGATGAAGAGGGAGGAAGAGGTGATCCAGCTGTGTGTGAAAACGGCCAACTCCTTGTGGACGGCAATGGCCAAACTGCTGAACCTGCTGCGGGTGGACTTGGAGCACCTGAGGAACAGTAAGAATGCTTTTCATTGGCCTCAGGTAGAGTTGTTAAAGTTAGAGCAAATCTTGTTGCAAAGCAGTGTAGAATAACCTACAAATCCTGGGCCCAAATAACGAGACTTCTAAAGACCAATCTGAATAGAGAACTGCCATTAGGTGAGCAAAGTCAGCAAATGCTGGAGGCACACCAATACCAGAATCATAAGAACTATAGAATTACATCCATGTTTTTTATTGGATCAGTTATAAAATTCGTAATTGTGAGGTGAGGGTTACACTAATCTTTACTGTACACTCCCCAGACTCAGTTGGCGTGCGCAATGAGGTAGTGGCTATTGTGCAAGAGAGTGAGAAGCCCCCTGCAGACCGTCCCTGCAACAAGCAGGTAGACTCTCTCAAGACCACGCCCTTGCCCGAAGACTTGATGTTGAATACACTCATCCCGACTTACCTTTCTGGCATTCAAAAGTCTCTTAACTTCAAAACTATGGAACTGGTAAGTTTGTTAATACCTTCTTTGACAGAGGTTTCTTTATTTCCTTTATTTTTATTGTAGTCCCTGTGCATACTTGTGTTGATTTTCCCTTTTTTCTTTTTATTCTTCTCTTTACTGTCATTGTCTCTAATTTTCTTATCTATGTCTGCTCATTGAGGGGGACTCTTTGGGTCTTGATCAGTTTTTTTATTTCCCCTTGATTGCCTCTCTTGGATCTCAATAATAATAATAATGTAGAGTGAGAGTAAATGGATAGGTGCTGGTTATAAAATGCCATGAGAAGAGAAGAGTGAGAAAGGCAAGGAATATAAATAAGGAAAAGTAAGGGGGAGAGTGAGGAAGGTTCCTGGGGAGAAAAGAGTGGGAGGTTACTGGGTAATACATGCCCCTACATTATCTCATCACCCTCCATCTAATATTAATCGTACCCTCCCATGCATTGGCAGGTCTTGTTGCGCACACGTCGCCTTGGTCAGTTTGGACAGGAGGTGGCGCGTCGACAGGACACTCCCTTGTGGCTGGACGCTGAGTCTGGGATGTACAGCTTCTCACTCGATCGCGTTGTTACAGAAGAGAAGGACAAGAACAAGAAGAATGACTCGGTAAGACAAACTTGACGTAGACAACTTCAGTTTGATACTTCCACTAACTGAACATATATACAGATACTCCTTCACTTTATCTTCAGAATCAGTAGCTTTTGTGTATCTGCCCTCTTCCTTTGTTGTTGTTTTTTTGCTGAGAAAATGTTAATCCTTCCTTTGTCTGTATTTCATCTACCTATGACCTGAACTCATTCAAGAGGAGAGTATCAAGACACCTTTCCATCTGCTATTGACCTCCTAATCTGACCACTTAATTTTATTTGCTTTTGTAGGAGCAGTGCAGAGTGGGCTTTTTTGTTTGTTTGTTTGTTTATGCCTTTGAGCTGATTCCTTTACCATAAAAAGATCAATCATAAACTATATCACATTCATCAAGTTTCACCCATTTCAAAGGGAATCACATGCCGAGACTCCTCGTCATCGCCAACTGAAGAAGATTTGCTGTCGGTTCCTCCCGCCAAGAGGGACTCCCGACGCCTGGCCGGCATGCAGTCCCTCACAGCTCAGTGGCTGCAGCATGAGGTGCGCAACCTGGAAGAGAGGACCAGGAGGGCAACGCTTGGCCTCTACCTGGTTCCTGATGCCTCAGTACTTATTAACCACCTTCAGGCGATTCAACTGCTGCTGTCCAAACCCACTCACATGATCATCATACCACAAGCAGGTGTGTAAGTCTGTTGGCTAACATGTAAACCCTTATTATTATTGTTTTTACTACTATTTTTATTATTATTTTTATCATTATTATTAGATGTAGTAGGAGTAATATAGATGCAATTAAAAAAAAAAGGACAGACCTAAAATACATGTCGACTTGTTATGTAGGCTTAAGCTTACCAGCTCTGTCATTAAGATCTATTGGAATTGTTGTGCTTTCAGTTATGATGAAGAGATTGTAGTCCTTCAATAGACACTGGAGTGAAATCTTTCCTTCTCTTCTTAGCTCATGTGTGGGAGTGGATGGGGGTGTTTTGCAGAGATAATGAAAGTAACCTTGTGAGATAATATAGCAACCCCTTTTTTCACTCATTGCCTTACTGGAGCAGCAAAGGAAAGAGAGCCTAAAGTAACCTCTTGAGATATAACAACTCCTATCTTTCAGTCATTGGCTTGCTGGATCAACAAAAGAGGGAGAGCTTGGGTGCACGTGACGCCATCCGCTGGCTGGAAATCAAGTTCCGCCATGGCTCGCGCTTCATCAGATCTCAGCGACCACATGAACGCACACACCTCCCCCTCATCAAGTACCCCAAACGGAAGGACAAGGAAGCATGGTAAGGCAGGAAGCGATTAACGGATTTATAGTGTTGGTCTGTTGGAAAGTAAGAACGTAGTGAGATCTAACATTGCTGATTATATAGATGGTTTGGGAAAAGAATTGCATGGTAAGACAAAGGACAAGGAACCATGGAAACACAGGAAACATTGATGCTTTAATTTAGTTTTGGAAAAATAAAGAAAACTTGAATTGATTTATATTTTTGGAAAATCAAAGAGTAGTTAAGACTTAACATTGAAGATTTAATTTATAGTTGGGAAATAAAAAAAGTAGTAAGACTTTGATGATTTAATTCATAGTTTTGGGAAATATGGAAAATCTCATCAGTAACAGTATGCAATGTTAGAACTACACCAAATAGGGTAGAAGAAAGATAAGGGGAGGGCTGTTTTTATTTTTATCCTTGTGTATGATTGAAGGGTTGATATTAAAAAGGACATGGGACTAAGAAAAGAAAAAAAAAATCCACTTCCTTATGGTGACTAGCTGGAAGGAAGAGGAGGCAGCTGACATGGCTTTCATAAAAGAAGAGACTCACAACAAGATGGGGTACAGGCTACAGGGTGTATTCCTTTTCTCCCAGGGATTGGTACCAGATTGTGGAATGTTGTCATTACCTCAGCACACAGGTCCGGCAGAATATAACAATGTAAAGACAGCCATGATGACTTGACATTCATAGGCTTTTATAGAAGAGCCTTTCAAAACGAGAGGGGTGGCAGGAGATTACAAGGTCTTATTTCTTTTCTCCCAGGGATTGGTACCAGATTGTGGAGTGTTGCCATTACCTCTGCGCACAAGTCCAGCAAAACTCCAGCAATGTAAAGACTGCCACGGTGACTCTGCTGACGGGGGAGAAGCATCTCAGGAGCCCCACCTTCTCGCACTCTGGGCTCACACACGCTGCAGGTAAAATATTGGTGGTCTCGACAGAGCAGTACAAGTCTTGACGAAAATCTGAAATAACTTTCTATGAGGGTTTAGTGTAAAAGTAACGACCGAACAATTCAAGGCGGTATTCTGTTTTCGGCGGCATCTGGCGGCTGAATTCTTGCATGTGGTGAAGTAAGTTAGGGAAAATGACCTATAAGTGGGTGATTTGTAGGCCTCAGTTGGCATGGGGTGTATAGAGTGTGATAAAGTGACCTACAAGTGGGTGGTTTGTAGGCCTTGGCTGGCATAGGTTTTGTAGGATGAGGCAAAGTGACCTAAAAGTGTGGTTCATCGTCCTCAGCTGGCGTTGGGTGTGTAGAGTCTGATAGTCACTTTAAAACAATTTGCTCAAAACCAGCATATAATCATGTTTACTAAATGTTCCCTGCCAATACAGAACCATATAAATGTGAAATAACTTATATAAAGTCATACATGTACACTTTTAACACTGTTTTGTGAATGCTCAGGTGCAGTACTGGAGCATATTGAGGAATTCATGAGCAAGTGGCAGACCTCAACCAAAGGACACAGTTGAGGACAACACATAGGAAGACAGTAAGTGAACATTTTTTATTACTGAAGCACTAAGCACCTCTTCGGTCTAGTGGTCGACGAGTCTGAATACCACTCCCCAGGCCTGAGTCTGAATCCTGGCCCAGGCAGTCACCGTGCAGCTCACCCGGCTGTTCATCTTCCCTTTCGGGCTGGTCAATAAATGGTTACCTGGGGAAACTTGGGAAAGGTAAACTGGCAATCCTGGATTTCACATTTCCCCATGTCTAGGGTAACTGGTTCTTACCTACCACAGGGTCAAAGGGCCAAAGGATCGGAGATGAGCGCTGCAGCCATGCACAGCTAAAGGGTATGCACCCACCTTTAGGCCTACTTTACTTTTTCAGGCTCATGCAGTTACAGTGTATGCCCCCAACTCTATCTTTACTTTACCTTCCCTCTGTGTATCCTCATCCATTGATTTAAATGCCTTCGGGAGAGAACCAAAAGAAAACAGGATTTTAGGTACCACCATAAGCACAGCTGTCAAGAGATGGTGAGTTCATCTCTTTATTAGTGAAAAGAGCAGATAGATAAGGGAAGTTATTTTTCTCATTGCCTTTCATTGAATCTTAAGGTTAGTGTTGATTTTTTGCTATATAAGGGGAACAATCATTTTTATTTACTTCTTAAGAATTATGTTTTCTATGCCCTCTTAAGAATGATGGTTTCTCTGCCCTCTCTGGCCTCAACCCTCAGAAGGCTTATGGACCTGATGGAGTGCCTCCTATTGTCCTTAAAAACTGTGCTTCCATGCTGACACCCTGCCTGGTCAAACTCTTTTGCCTCTGTCTTTCAACATCTACCTTTCCTCCCAGCTGGAAGTACGCCTTCATACAGCCTGTGCCTAAGAAGGGTGACCGTTCCAATCCCTCAAACTACCTTCCTATAGCTTTACTTTCTTGTCTATCTAAAGCTTTGAATCAATCCTTAACTGGAAGTTTCTTAAGCATCTATCCACTTCTGACCTTTCTAATCGCCAGTTCAGGTTCCGCAGGGGGTGTTCTACTGGTGATCTTGCTTTCCTAACTGACTCTTGGGCATCCTTTCTTAACCATTTCGGTGAAACTTTTGCTATTGTGTTAGACATCTCAAAAGCCTATGATAGGGTCTGGCACAAATCTTTGCTTTCCAAACTACCCTCCTACGGCTTCTATCCTTCTATCTGTGCCTTTATATCCAGTGTCCTCTCTGACCGATCTATCAACAGTGGTATCCCTTAGGGCTCTGTCCTATCTCTGACTCTCTTTCTGTTGTTCATTGATGATCTTTCCAAAACGAAGTGTCCTATCCATTCTTACGCCGATGACTCTACTCTACACTACTCATCTTCTTTTGATAGAAGGCCAACTCAACAGGAACTATACGATTCCAGGATGGAGGCTGCAGAACGCTTAACTTCAGATCTTACTATCATTTCCGATTGGGGCAAGAAGAACCTGGTGTCCTTCAACGCCTCAAAAACTCAATTTCTTCACCTATCAACTCGACACAATCTTCCAAACACCTATCCCCCATTCTTCGACAACACTCAGCTGTCACCTTCTCCTACACTAAACATCTTTGGTCTGTCCTTAACTCAAAATCTCAACTGGAAACTCCATATCTCCTCTCTCACTAAATCAGCTTCCTCAAGGTTGGGCGTTCTGTAACGTCTCCGCCTGTTCTTCTCCCCCGCGCAAATGCTGTCCATACACAGGGGCCTTGTTTGCCCTCGTATGGAGTATACATTGCATGTGTTGGGGGTGCTCCACTCACACAGCTCTTTTGGACAGAGTAGAGTCAAAGGCTCTTTGTCTCATCAACACCCCTCCTCTTACCGAGAGTCTTCTACCTCTTAAAGTCCGCCGCCATGTTGCCTCTCTATCTTCTATCGATATTTTCATGCTGACTGCTCTTCTGAACTTGCTAACTGCATCCCTCCCCTGCTGCATTCGACTTTCTACTCTAGCTCATCCCTATACTGTTCAAACCCCTTATGCAAGAGTTAACCAGCATCTTCACTCTTTCATCCCTTACACTAGTAAGCTCTGGAACAGCCTTTCTTCGTCTGCATTTACTCCTGCCTATGACTTAACCTCTTTCAAGAAGAGTGTATTGAGACACCTCTCCACCCAAAATCAACCTCTCTTTCGGCCACTCTTTACTTTTGTCTGTTGTGGGAGCGTTGAGTAGCGGACTTTTTTTTCTACATTTTTTGTTGCCCTTGAGCAGTCTCCTTTGCTGTAAAAAAAAAAAAAATAATAATAATAATAATAATACATTACTTCATTGCAGGTCTATGAAAACCAGCTGCATCTTGAGCACCAATTCGGCTCTGAGCAGATCTGTGGCACGCTGCCGGCCTGTGGTGCCCTGAGTCAACCTGTCGCCATGCTTGTCCCACACCCTGGACACCAACACCAGAACAGGCACATGAAGAGCCTATGATCCCGGGGTTGACTTCTCAGTAAACGCAGAATAAAAGCATTCTGGTAGTTCCATCAAAAAGTGCTACACAATCATTGCTAAATTTCTTGCAGAATTTATAACGACTTATAAATCTGCGATTGGCATTGGTTCTTTCAAGCAGAATGCTGGAGGCACTTCATAATGACACAGTTTGCCACAACACTTCCAAATTTGCTTTTAAACTTTGTACCATCACTTCAGTTACCTTGATTGGTAATGGATATGTTTTGCAGATAAATATGTTTTTCTTTATGTGTAACAACTAAGACTTTTAGTATCAGTTTTCTGAATTAGAATGGTTCGCTTTTGTTTACATAAATGACATACTAAAACTAATTCAGCATTTTTCTGGCGTCATGCATCAAAGATTTTTGTTCAAGCCTTAAATGACAGGACAACAAATTTTTTGTGTAACCCAAAAATGTTTCAAATTTTTGTTCAAATAAATTTTGATCAAAGTGTGTGTGTTTATAATCCTTGGAGTCTGACTATAGAGATGACATCGTTCAGTCTTTCCCTCGCCACATCTGCCTTCATCCACCTTCAAGTATCACATGATATTTTAGTTTGTATGTTTTCTGTCAAATGCTTAGTTAATTCAAGATAATTTATAATGTTCATGTGGTTATCTACCACTTCATGTTTTCTTGTAACATGACAAATGATGAACATGACAACGATTACGGTAGGTAACATAGTTTTAGAAATGGTCGTTGGTTGAATTCCCCGTTTAGATGAGAATGGGCAAAAATTGCTGGTTCTCTGAAGTTCTTATTATCGAACATTTTTTTGTTAAGATAGTAGATTTATCAGAGTTGTCCCGCTCGTATCTCTTATCAGTACTACACACGGCGCTAGTTATTCCGCAAGAGCTGCACCAATGTCAACTTTAATGGTAGCCTAGTAGAAAAACAATCATTGCTTTTTCAACATTAAATAATAAATATTTTGATTCAATACTTATAGTAGATTGTGGCCTCAACTTAATTTTTATTTATTTATTTATTTATTTTATTTTATTTACTGTCGTTAAGCCATATGGGTCCTGACCAAGGAGTCTAGAGAAGAATACTTGGTTCTGACTCAGAAATCTCACGTATGTAATATCATTATAGAACAAAGTACACCAAGATACTGCCGTCGCGATTTGATGAGTTAATACACTTAAGGTAACTCATGGAAGGCTGCATTTACATCACGGCAAAATAAATTAAGAGATTCCTCCTTCCTCTTCTTCCGCTTGCCCTTTTCTTCCTCTTCTTTTAACCTGCATCTATCGCTTCATAGGCCCTCTTAGCGCACCTTTTCCTTCTTAGCATCTCGCCTTTCTCTCGCCGAGCACTTCAAGAATCACAATGCAGTGGCTCTAGGAGAGAATTTTCTGGTATTAATCAAGTTATTTACGAGTAGGCCTATGTAATCTTGGATATTGAAGAGGATATGACGTGTCCCTGCTTGTCGACAATCTGCTGGACATTACAAACAAACCCAGGCTTTAGAATTGTGCCCCTCAAGGACTTGTACATTTCCTGTGGCTTCTAAGGAATTCTAAAAGTAAACACGATTTCTAGAAATTATATAGAAATCTGAAGGAATTCCTCTACTTTAATAAAAGCTACACCTCACTTTCAGTCTCTAATACGGCCTCAGAGAAGTTTCCCCCCGACGCGGACAGAGACAATTGCTACTGATGCATATAAATATAGTTTTTGTGGTGTGCTGTCCTGTCGTTTGGCTCTTGACTCGCTTCGTACAAGGGATCGACAACTCTCACGACTGTTAAACCACCAGGCCTCCAGTCTCGCAACACGTGTACTGAAAAAGATAAGTTTTCCGTATCAAACACGTCTTCTGAGCCATTACATACCTATAGATCCGGCCTGTTCCGCGGATCTTGACATGTTCAATCCCTATCAAAGTCATATACTGTCGCTATATATGTACATCGCCCCCAAAAATGTACGAAGTGATAAGACAAAAGATTTACTGCATTCTGGAACGTCAATTTTACCTTCAACTAACCTCTTTGACGATTGCCTTTATACAGCATATGATTGATTGATTGTTTATTGTTGCAAGTAAAACAACAAAGGAGAAGGGAGGAGCATGCCATCCCAACCCCCAGGCAGTACAGAGTGTGATTATACAACTAAGGATACAAGCGAGAAAATTATGAAAAAAACGAATATAACCATGATATGAATTGGATCTCTGCTGCCTCTAAAGTTAAATGTAGGCAAAGTCTGGTCATGCACTATAGCTGCGCGTGGCGGCGGTGCTCATCTCCGTCCCGTTGACCGTTTCAGTCTGATGGGCTACCTTATAAGCGCAAGGGTTCGAACACCACCTCCTCCACCCCAGTATCTCTTTTATCTAGAGATAGCTACGTAACCCCCCATATTTGTTTTGATACTTCAGTGCGAGACAAGGGAAGCAAAGGAGGAGACGCGTGCAAGGCTAGGCTATAATAGTTGAACCAGTAGCTCCACCTATCGCTCTGTACAGGTAGGCTACGTGTAGTTGGGACGTACAAGCTATTCGGTACGTTCCTTTCTGGACTCGTTAACGCTAAAGAGTTGAGTGCAAGGTATAATTAGATCTCGGTTGTGTTGAGTATATACCTGACAGTCAGAGAGCATAAAAGAACTCTACAGAACCACCACCAGAAGGCTATAGCGATATTTCCTTTTCAGGGGCAAAGGACCAAGCTAGGCGTCTCAGAGGGTAGAATCCTTGCAGAAGTCTAGACTCACAACCATGGGCGGAGGTGCGGTGAGTAAAGCTTAATTTGGTTTCTTCAATAACTTTCCATGGCAATAGTAGCTATACAGACTTTGGAGATGGTGGAGGGACAAGTTTGAGTAGCCTATTTATTTTCTATGCTGCAGCTTCCTAGTTTTGGGGTGGGTTTTTTTTTGTTTCTCCCTTTTCTTCTTCTTCTTCTTCTTCTTGTTCTCTTCCGTTTAATATTTTTTGGTTCATATGAGTGCTTTGAGGCATTAATTGTTGTGTTAATGAATAAAAGGCATAGTGAATTAGGCCTCAAACCGCTCCAATGGACTTCATAAAATCTATCAAATGGAAGAAAACAAAAACTTCCAAAAACATGAAGGAGCAATAATCATTATACTAACCTTATTCATTTTCCTGTAATATATATTAGTTTGTGTATAGAAATCATCACGTATAACCCTTCCTGCAGACATACAATCATCTGTCATCAAGAATCATCCCTAAGGAAAAAGAAGGCATTTTAATCAACCATTTTTCGTTACGTATATTTACTTGCGTTTAGAAATCGCGTTTAGAAATCACGTATAACCCATACTGCAGACATTCAACCATACATCATCAAGGATCAGCCCTCTCAACCGTATATGTGTCTCTTCGTATGGCGGAGACACTGTATAACGGGGTGTATGGTACTGTGTGTGTGTTCGTGTGTTGACTTTATTTCCACACCACCTTGATTTGAGGTAAAAGTCTTGGCGCGTTTTTTTTTTCAAGAGGTGTCCCCCGTAGGCCTAATCCTCTTATTTGGTCAGGAAATTGTTACGAAAGAGTGCACGTTGTTATAAAAGCACATGTGGGTTGTAACAAAAGGGTACAGAATTGTTTTGAAAGCATACGTGGTTGTAACGAAAGTGCGCGGTGTTGTAACAAAAGCTTGCGGGGTTGTTTCGATCAACAGTGTATGGGTTTGTTGCAATACCCAAAATCCGTAGAAATTGTAAATAGCCGTAGCAGCAAATACTGTCATGGAGAAACCATATATAGTTGTTAATAGCAGCAGCAGCAAAAAGGTTAATGTGATAGTTGTTAATAGCAGCAGCAGCAGCAAAAAGGTTAATGTGATAGTTGTTAATAGCAGCAGCAGCAGCAAAAAGGTTAATGTGAATAGTCGAAGAGGAAGTTAGGTTTGGCATTCAAAAGTCATAGATGTTGTTGATAGCCAATCGCAGCAGCACCAAAGCTGTTACGATACTACCATTATGCCAGATTAATACGCTCCCCATGTGTATTTTCCCATAGCACGTACTTAAAATGTAAATATATAGTTTAGTACACACACAGAAATATAAAACCCAGTACCTTTAGCTTAAACTATACTACCTAAACATACGTAAATATATCGCTTCATACATATACGTACAAATAACCCAGTAACGTACGCTTAAAATGTCGTATCGTACATATACTTACAAATATAAGTATAATTGCTCGTGTATAAATTTCAGTGCGTATAGCCCTTCCTACAATCAAGAAGCGTATGAAAGAAAGCAATACAGACATACATCGTTGAGAATCAGCCCTTTTGACCTTATACAAACTTCTTATTCATCATTTTCCTTTTATGTATTATTGATTTTATAAATTTCAGTACGTATAGCCCTTCATGTAAGCTTGGAGTGTATATATATGGGAGAATGCAACACACACACATCGAGAATCAGCCCTTTTGACCTTATACAAACATCTCATTCTTCATTTCCCTGTTATGTATATTAGTTTATGTATAGAAATCATCACGTACAACCCTTCCTGCAGACCTACAATCATATGTCAAGAATCATCCCTAAGGAAACAAAGCAATTTAATCAACCTTTTTTCGTTATGTAACGTTATATAAAATTAATATAACCCGGTACTTTAAGTTTTAAAAATATTCCTTACAACACACTTAGATATATACATATACGTCAGAACCTTTCTGCAGCGTTTGTATAGGGGTAAAAAAAACAAGAGCACCTGATAGTGGCCTGTGAAAGGTATGAAGAGAGGCAAAGGCTATTAGCATCTGTGGTGGAGATCATTGAGGAAGAGGAGTGGCATAGCAGAGTGGAGGAGGAAGACTGAGGAATAAGTACCGTGTTAGGACCATATGAATGTAAAGAGGAAACAGTGAAATTAATACCTCACACAGAAATTTTCTTGGTATGTTTCTGCAAAAAAAGATCTGAGCATGTAGTGAAAGTTGAGTGAAAAATGTAAAGTGGAAAATAGCAAAAGCGCATAGGCAGACAAATCAGGGAAAGAAATGGACAGAAAACCTAAGTTCAGGATGAAGTGCTCAGTATTACAAGTGAATAAAGGGCAAGGCAAGGCAAGGGAAGGACAAGGGAAGGTCAGGGCAAGGGAAGGATAAGGCAAGGGAGACCAACGCACATGGCTATATATGGCCAGCCAAGAAGACGAGACGCGCAGGGCTGGCCAGCCAAGAAGGCAAGGTCAGGGAACGCACAAGGCCAGCCAGCCAAGAAGACGAGACGCACAGGGCTGGCAGCCAAGGCAGGACAGGGCAAGGGAAGGGCAGGGCAAGGGAAGGGCTGGGCAAGGGAAGGGAAGGGCAGGACAAGGGAAGGTCAGGGCAAGGGAAGGATAAGGCAAGGGAGACCAACGCACATGGCTATATATGGCCAGCCAAGAAGACGAGACGCACAGGGCTGGCCAGCCAAGAAGGCAAGGTCAGGGAACGCACAAGGCCAGCCAGCCAAGAAGGCGAGACGCACAGGGCTGGCAGCCAAGGCAGGACAGGGCAAGGGAAGGGCTGGGCAAGGCAAAGCTTAAGCATTCATCCTGAACTTAGGTTTTCTGTCCTTTTCTTTCCCTGATTTGCCTGCCTATGAGCTTTTGCTATTTTCCACTATTACACTTTTCACTCAACCTTCACTACATATTCAGATCTTTTTTCCCAAGCAACATGTCAAAGAAAATTTTTGAGTGCAAGGGAAAGGCAAGGCAAGGCAAGGCAAGGCAAGGGCACCACCACCACCACCATCACGTACCACCACCACCATCACCACTAACACGTACCACCACCACCATCACCACTAACACGTACCACCACCACCATCACCACTAACACGTACCACCACCACCATCACCACTAACACGTACCACCACCACCATCACCACTAACACGTACCACCACCACCATCACCACTAACACGTACCACCACCACCATCACCACCACCACTAACACGTACCACCACCACCATCACCACCACCACTATCATGTACCACCACCACCACCACCACTATCACGTACCCCCACCACCCCCACCACCTGTTATAGTAGTTGTAATTATATCAGTGTATTATTGTTATCATTATATATTACCATGGATTAGGAATGCATGTAACAGTGGAAAATACCCACGGCAGATAAATCACGCCACCTTTATAGGAATGTCATCCGTCAGTGTATCATCCGTTCGTTCTCGGTATGTGTAACAAACTCTTAGTCACCTCAGCGGTCACCTTGACGTACGTGACCAATTGTAACTTAATTTTTTTCCAATCTCTAATTCTCACTCCTTCCTGAGAGCTCGACTGACAGACCTATTGTCTCTGCTCTCTCTCCAACGCTCGCTGTATTTTTAGGTTAAGAATACATTTCACCTAAGGCAGCGACATTTCACCTAAGGCAGCGAGGGTTTCCTTCACGCCCTTGTTCGCCCACCAAGACCCTGTCTGAGCTCCACGCAACCAAGCCTTACACCGTTACACACCACCACTATCACATACCACCACCACCACCACGTCACAGAGTCCGTATATAACTCTGTGGTATACGTGTCATGCCCCGAGAGCTTATTTTACTTTTTTTCCTCTATTTTCCTACACGACCTCTGCGTGTATCGAAATAACACACGAGAAATTAATCAAGTCAAAGGTGTTCAAATACTTACAGGTAAAGACAGGTAAACATGTGATTCAAAAAGTCACAGCCATTCAATAAACAGATAAGTGGGTGAGGTAAGATTAGGGCAGGTCAGGGTAGGTGAGAGGAAGGCTAAGCGAGGTCACTCCCTAAACGAAGGTCGAGGTGAGGAGCGTGAAGAGGAAAACATGAAAAAAAGGGAACATGAAAAAAAGTGAAAACCTGGAAAATATCAGACCTGGCAAGGAATAAAACTAACCACCACGAACTTGCGTTAAACAGTAAAGGAAAGGACTTAAAAATACCTTGTATTGTGATTTGTTCCCTAAGCAAGAGGGAGGCGGTGGCTGAGTGGTTCCACCATAAAAACACACCTGGTTCCACCATAAAAACACACCTGGTTCCACCATAAAAAAACACCAGGTCCCACACAAAAAAAACACCAGGTCCCACACAAAAAAAACACCAGGTCCCACACAAAAAAAACACCAGGCCCCACACAAAAAAAACACCTGGTTCCACCATAAAAACACACCTGGTTCCACCATAAAAACACACCTGGTTCCACCATAAAAACACACCTGGTTCCACCATAAAAACACACCTGGTTCCACCATAAAAACACACCTGGTTCCACCATAAAAACACACCTGGTTCCACCATAAAAACACACCTGGTTCCACCATAAAAACACACCTGGATCCACCATAAAAACACACCTGGATCCACCATAAAAACACACCTGGATCCACCATAAAAACACACCTGGATCCACCATAAAAACACACCTGGTTCCACCATAAAAACACACCTGGTTCCACCATAAAAACACACCTGGTTCCACCATAAAAAAACACCTGGTTCCACCATAAAAACACACCTGGTTCCACCATAAAAACACACCAGGCCCCACAAAAAAAACACCAGGCCCCACAAAAAAAACACCAGGCCCCACAAAAAAAACACCAGGCCCCACAAAAAAAAACACCAGGCCCCACAAAAAAAACACCAGGCCCCACAAAAAAAACACCAGGCCCCACAAAAAAACACCAGGCCCCACAAAAAAAAACACCAGGCCCCACAAAAAAAACATTAGGCTCCACAAAAAAAAACACCAGGCTCCACAAAAAAAACACCAGGCCCCACAAAAAAAACACCAGGCCCCACAAAACACCAGGCCCCACCAAAAAAAAAAAAAAACCCCGCCCCCCAAAAAAAACACCAGGCCCCACAAAAAAACACCAGGCCCCACAAAAAAAAAACAACATGCCCCAACAAAAAAAAAACCAGGCCCCACCAAAAAAAACACCAGGCCCCACAAAAAACACAAGGCCCCACAAAAAAAACACCAGGCCCCACAAAACACCAGGCCCCACCAAAAAAAAACCCACCAGGCCCCACCATAAAAACACACCTGGTTCCACCATAAAAACACACCTGGTTCCACCATAAAAACACACCTGGTTCCACCATAAAAACACACCAGGCCCCACAAAAAAAAACACCAGGCCCCACAAAACACCAGGCCCCACAAAACACCAGGCCCCACCAAAAAAAACACCAGGCCCCACAATAAAAAAACACCAGGCCCCACAAAACACCAGGCCCCACCAAAAAAAAAAAAACCAGGCCCCACAAAAAAAAAACACCAGGCCCCACAGAAAAAGAACACCAGACCCCACAATAAAAACCCACCAGGCCCCACAAAAAAAAAACCAGGCCCCACAAAAAAAAAAACCAGGCCCCACAAAAAAAACACCAGGCCCCACCAAAAAAAACACACCAGGCCCCACAAAAAAAACACCAGGCCCCACAAAAAAAACACCAGGCCCCACAAAACACCAGGCCCCACCAAAAAAAAAAACAGGCCCCACAAAAAAAACACCAGGCCCCACACAAAAAACACCAGGCCCCACACAAAAAAAAACACCAGGCCCCACAGAAAAAGAACACCAGGCCCCACAAAAAAAACCCACCAGGGCCCACCTAAAACCCCACCAGGTCCCACCAGAAAAACACCAGGTCCCACCAAAAAAACACCAGGTCCCACAAAAAAAAACACCAGGTCCCACAAAAAAAAACACCAGGTCCCACCAAAAAAAAACACCAGGTCCCACCAAAAAAAAACCACCATGCCCCACCAAAAAAAAAAACACCAGGGCCCACCACACCCACACCGTATAGATGGGCCACTAACACAACCACCCACACCGTATAGATGGGCCACTAACACACCCACCCACACCGTATAGATGGGCCACTAACACACCCACCCACACCGTATAGATGGGCCACTAACACACCCACCCACACCGTATAGATGGGCCACTAACACACCCACCCACACCGTATAGATGGGCCACTAACACACACACCAACACAGCAATTTTTACAAAGACACACGGAAGGAAAAAGGTTGGAGGTGTCAAGAGGAAAGGAAGACAGAGAAAGCCTAAACCTTTGAATCAGCTACCTAACGTCACCTTCTGAGGGAAATAAACCGAGACGTGCGAAGCGAATCCGAAACGAGCGATCCAGAGGGAACGAAACACATGAGCGGGAGCGAACCACCAAACATACACAAACTACTTCCTCCCTTCTCCTTTGTTGTTTACTTGCAACAATAAACTATCAATCAATCAATCAATTATTCACCACACAGCCATAACAAACAAATATCACTACCCCCCCACCCCCCCACCCCCGTGAAACTACTAAAAACTGAGAATGGATACAAAACGATAATAAAAAATGGGATAAATCAAAGGAAAATGAAGGAATTGAACTCTTAAAATGTATACAAACAAGCTGTACTGCCTGGGGGTTGGGATGGCATGCTCCTCCCTTCTCCTTTGTTACTTGCAACAATATACTATCAATCAATCAATCAAGCTGACTACCCACATGCTGTCCTAAAGACCACCTGAACTCCAGATTCTCTAAATGAGGATAAAAAAATGAGCTGCGGGAAGGTACAATGTGCCGACTAAGAAACATAAGAACGAACATAAGAACGAATTAAAAGTAACCAATCACAATCAGGAATGTTGGGGCAAGAAAGGTAAACCACAAAGGATCACTGGCAGGACACGACACGTCACAAATAAGGTCACAATGTATCAACTATTGCCGGGGGATGCCATTACAGTGTTATCTCTCCCATCTCATTGCAGAGGTGTTTCGGTTCAGGCCGGACTTGAGTGGGTGGGAGTAGGGGAGAGCCGGTATGATTCAGACACTTTTTAGAAAAATATTTTTAGAAAAAGAAGTTTAAGAAGTAGTGTAATTTTGTTGATCTCAAAATGTTCCTCCATCCTTTGGCTCTTTCGGCTGCTAATATGACACTCGTAGCTATTTGCAGTTTTCAGATGTAGGTGGTGAAAGACAAGTTTCTAAATCGTCCGAACCATCCCCACCCGTGGTGATGGTTCGGCCAGGGAGGTGGGATGGTACGAACACTTATAATACTCGCCATAATATTAATATAACTTAAGTTTGATTGGCTAATAAACAAGATTATATCTTCTACAAAACATTTATACAAGAACAAAGTATCCTCTCAATATTTAGAGGGGAAAAAAATAAAAGGAGAACTACAAGAAATATCTCAAAACTTTTGGTATTATGGTTCTCTTCTCACAAGCATAATATCTGAATATAAATCAACCAAATTAACCTTTTTATAACCGTTGCAACACCTATAAAGTTTAAATTGATATAAATTTAATAAAAATCATGAAAAAATCAACCGTCCGAACCATCACGACTCTACACTCCTTTTCCACGGGTGATCGTGTTACACGGCAACACCTTCGCCGTGCATCGCTGCGTCACCGAAATAATTTACATCTCGCTAATTGGCACGTTTTTGAAGCGAGAGCTTACGATACACCCTGACAATATTACATACGAGATGCAAAAAAACATAAAATAGGACTTGCATCGAAAACAACAGCTCTGAGGGCGTGGTTGTCCCTTTGTGGGCCTGACCATCCCACTGTCCGAATCATCACCGCTCTCCTATCTATGTGGCTATAAATCGGTACATATATAGGTACCTCTTGTCTGATGTTAATTAACTAAAACTGCTCATATTCACTGCTACTCAAATCAAGGTGCATTCATTAACCTGGCTCGATATTGATTATTTTCCAGTCAATACAAAAACCGAATTGTGGCTGCAAGACAGAAGAAGCAGGATACCTTCCCTATGTAAGTATATAATGCTTTCTCTCTCTCTCTCTCTCTCTCTCTCTCTCTCTCTCTCTCAAAAAAGAGTCCAGTCCTCGTTGACAGACCGACTTGGTCGGCTAGATTTCGATCGCCGATAGAGTCGGTCTGTCGGCACCCTGCTACGGGCCGCCTTTGGCTTAATACCTCCATGCCCGTGCTCCCTCGTGCAGGGGGGAGCGGTCTTTTCCCTCTTAACGGGCCGTCTTCGGACAAAGGCCAGTTCCCCTAGTGATATTAGGGGTAAAACTTTAACAACAACAACTAAAAAAAAAAAAAAAAGTTATAATATTAATGCGTGTAGGATTGAACTGACTATTTTTTCCATCATATTTTTCACCTGCTTATCAGTTGTCTATCTTATCCCACAGACTTATCTTACATCCATATATTCTCTTAATTGGTAATAGTAGTTGCTGTAATAGTATTATTCCCTCATTTTCACTCTCTCCTCCTCCCTTTCCCTCTCTTCCTCGTCCACTTCTACTCCCTTCTCTTCTCTTCCCCGCCCTATTCTATCCCCCTTTTATGTTTTCCAGGATGTTTATGAGGCCGCAAGAACTGGTCTGCCGGGGCCTGTCCTTTCGTACTTGAGCACAACAAAAGGTAGTAATGTCAATGCCACCTACAAGGGCGAGACAATGTTGCATGTGGCCTGTGCCAATGGGCGGGAGAGTGTCCTGACCTTGCTGCTCAGCCAAAAGGGTCTGTGCCTGAACATCCGCAACGCCTACAACGAGACGGCCCTCATGCTAGCGGCGGGGAACGGATACCGGGACTGTGTCGAGATCATGCTTGTCCATACCCAGAGTGTAAGTGTTGATTAGGCCATGCACGTGTTTAGAGGCATAAGGCCCCTTTTACACTTGCGGGCGAGGCCCGCGTCCGGACGCGGGCCTTCCTGCGTATCCTTTCAGACGGCGCGAGTGAAAACTGCCCGCCACCCGCACGAAGGTGGAAGGAGGCAGGAGAAAGACAGGAAAATGTAATGAAAGCCAGG
Source organism: Eriocheir sinensis (assembly GCF_024679095.1). Taxonomy (NCBI): domain Eukaryota; kingdom Metazoa; phylum Arthropoda; class Malacostraca; order Decapoda; family Varunidae; genus Eriocheir; species Eriocheir sinensis. The sequence goes on from NC_066512.1 coordinate 26,832,085, forward strand.
GAAGGCAAGGTCATTTAGCGGAAAGGAGAGACAAAAATAGAGCTGGAGAAGGAAGGGAGAAAAGGAGTAAAATTAATAAAATGAAAGACCAAAAATTAAGAAAGCTCGTAGAGTAAAAAGAGAAAATGGGAAAAAGGAGAGAAGGGAGAGGGAAGATGAGGAAGTAAACACGAGGGAGAAGAACATCAAAATTCTTCCTAAAAATAAAGTTAAATATAAAAAGTGAAACAGGAAAATGAACGCACAACAAATCATTGAAATTAACCAGGATACTGAATGAGTTTTCTTCGGAGAGATGCGCGTGTGAAAACACACATTGAACACTGTACCTTGCTGTACCCTTTGCTGCTATGCGCGGACGCGGGCCCGCAGATGACCTAGGGGGGCCCACGTTGAATTTCGCCCGCACGCGGGCGATGTCCGCGGCGTGTGAAAGGTTCCATAGTTAAACATCAGTCATAAGCTGACGCGGGTCCGCGTTATAAGCGTCACACACACACACACACACACACACACACACACAGAAGGACCATACTCTCACACGCTTTTGGCTCTCACAACTAACTAACTTTTTTTAATGGCCACAACAGATTACTGGGGTTCTCGTGAGTGTTCTTTTTTTCACGTTCATGGTGCAAAAGCCTTGTCGAGCAATTACTAGCCTCATAAAAACTGCCCATGGAAATACTAACAACCACTAGCCTTACCAAATGTGAGTGTTTGATCTCCGAAGTGTTTAACTTATAAGAATATGGGCCTTAGGAGTCACAAACGTCTGCAGGTCACCGTTGCCTGCTATCTACTCCTTTTTTTTTTTTCCTTTTTAATCATGTTTATTTATTTATCTAGTCTTTTATTCTCGTCAACAGTGTCCCCTTGAAATACACTGCAAGAACAACTACGACCAGAGCGCTATGGACATTGCCCACATCAACAACCGTCAGGACGTGACTTACTATATGCAGTCGTTTCTCAAGGTAAGATGACGACGACTTATGAACCATAGAGTGTGGGGTGTAGTATTAGCACTATAATTTCCCCGCCCCGCTGTTCACGACTTTCTACTCTAGCTCACCCCTATGTTATCCGAATTCCTTATGCAAGAGTTAACCAGCATCTTCATTCTTTCATCCCTCTCGCTGGTAAACTATGGAGCAGCCTTCCTTCCTCTATATTTTCTCCTGCCTACGACTTGAACTCTTTCCAGAGGGGAGTATCGAGACACCTCTCCATTCGAGATTGATCTCTCTTTTGACTGCTTATTTCTATTCGGTTTTATAGGAGTAGTGTTGAGCGGACTTTCTGGTTTTCTTTTTGTTTTTTGCCCTTGAGCTCTTTCCTCTGCTGTAAAAAATAAAAGTATGGAGTGTCCAACATGTATTAGCCGTATAACTTCCTATTACTCCCTCGTGCTTGTCGTAGCACTGATAATATGACTGAATTTCAACTGCCTTACTTGGTCTGACTTAAAAATATTGACACGAAACATACCCCAACAATAATTACTACTTTCCCTCCTCAGAATCGGCCTCCACCAACGGGCGGCAAAAAGTAGTAAGTCGGGCTCTTTCTTTTGTTTTGACACGAAGAAATTCAACACGAAGACTAACAGATCGAGCCCGTGTAACGTGACTTGTATACAAATGATTAATCTAAGAAAAATATATCAAGAAGAGACCAAGGATAATTTTGTTAGAGATATGCTTTCATAGCCCTTCGTGGATATAGACTGTTATACCTACATGATTTGATTTTATTCCTTAGTTTCTTTTTTTTTTTAATGTCAATTGCACATGTCCCCTCCTCCCCCTTCCCCTTCCTTTCCCCTTTTCTCAATCTTACTCCGTTTTTATAATTCTTTCCTTCAAACGATTAAACTCCTTCAGATGATTTGGAGATAAATTAGCATTTTAGTTAAACAGACCATTGACTATTGTATGTACGTATATATATAGACGCGTGTGACCTGCCCCCCCGCCCTCCCCCATTTCCCTTGCCTTTCCCTCCCTCCCCAATCCTTCTCAAGAGAATATTAAAACTATGCCATTAGCTGTGTAACGGTCCGAATGTGAGTGAGCGAGAGGGTATGCAGGTCAGTGAGTAACAGAGTGAGTAAGTGTAAGCGAGTGCGTGATTGAACGAGAGAATGTGAGTAAGTCAGTGAGTGACAGAGTAAGTGTGAGCGAGTGGGAGCGTGAATGAGTGAAAGAGTGAATGAGTGAGGGAGTGAATGGGTGGCTAAGAAATGTAAGTGCGTAAAATGTTATGAGAAGATAACACGGCGAGCGAATGAGTAAATATCATGAACGAGAGTTACTGAAATCCCTCATCTCAAAGCCTCGACCCCCCCCCCCCCCCAAGAAACCAATAACTAGTTAGTTAGGTAGGTAGGGTTTGATTGTAATGCCGAGAGGGAGTCACGTGATGGGGGAAGGGGGAGGAGCTTAGCGAAGAGCAGAGGCGAGAAGGCGAGGGCAAGGAGACCCACGGGCCAGTGAGGAAGATCTCCACGAGTTTGGAAGACGTGAGGAGACGAACACCCCTACAGCAAGGAGCGGCAGCGAGAAATCACAAAGCGGGTTGGTCAGGGGGGTGTCAATCTCTCCACTCAGCCCCCGGACCCACACACCACCCACGGCCTGCTGTGTGAGGCGGGCTAGTCAGGAGACTAGCAGCAGGAAGCAAGAAAGGCAGCGAGTTGGAGTTTAGTGAAAGTGGTGTCCATCTCTCCACTCGGGGGCCCCCCCCGCAAACCACCACGAACAAACAAGAGGCGGTAAGAGGTCGGGCCCCTCAAAACACTGCCCCGAGCTGCTCCCTCTCCACACCAAGCGGCGCCCGTCTGTCCATCACCAGGACCGCCCATTCCCTTGTGGACGTCCCCTGCCGAGCCCGACGCTCACGCCAGCTCCTGCTCCTCCTCCAGCAACCAGAGCTAAGCATTATGAGTATTCCCCAAATCTCCCTTGTGCTGGTAGCTAGTTAGATTAGAGGCATGCAGCCTGTCAGTCATTCATTTTTAGTACTCCGCTAACCCTTGAAAAATGAAACTAAATACATATTTATATACAACCTTACTGAGTCATCATTTGGAGCCTGTTTTCATGTTCATTTGGTATTACTGAACACTTACACACGGCAACCCCCCCCCCCCCCCCATAGTACATTATCACCATCCAGTTTTTTAATATTGTCTAGAGTGGTTCACACGGAAATCCTGCCACCTTCCATTATTAAACTACAAATAACGGCTTTCTGGTCACAAGCCTCGGAACGAGTGTTCACTTGTCCTGAGGCCTTGCCATCCGGGGCCAGCGCTCGTGAATGTAGACTACTACCACGGTACCACATACGATCACTACCATAGTGGTCGTCAAAAGGGGATGTAGCGACACCCATAAACAAGACAATTGGGAGAGAACGCTTCAGCTGTTTTAGGCAGTAGGTAAACTGTGCTCCATAGGCCTCCATAATCATCAGTCATTTTTCTTTTATCGACAGGAAGTAAACTACAGCACAGTTTCAAAATGTGTCTAGAAAGTTCACCGCCACAATTATCGGACCGCCATATTCTTCATTAACTACAGGAAATTTACCAACTCCGCGCTGTTTCAGGATGTTTATTAGACATTAAGTCATCCTTCCTTTATTGACTGGAAATTATCTACGTAACTCTGGCTCCGTTTAAAAATTCGATAAGTCCACCTCCATAACTGCTAGGTAACCTTCCTTTATTTAACGACAGGAAATTAACTTCTCTGGCACCGTTCCAAAGCGATTATCAGTCGGTCATTCTTTGGTAATTGACGACAGTCAGTGTCTTATGTATTTTGGCACATTATAGGGTTGGATAGGGTGTTATGAGTCCTTACTTTCTTAGCTATTAGAGGTATTTAGTAAGATTTAGGTTACCTGCTCTGAAGATAGTAAGTACAAAGCACTACATAGCCTATATATTTACCTTCAACTTATTTACTATTTACCTTATTGTTTACTGTATGGCATTTCACAGCTGGGTCTTTAACTATTCAAATACCAACTATTCAAATACTGTATCTGTGAAGAGTTGTCGATTGGTGGGGAAAAAATTCAATAAAATGTTGCATTTTCCTTGAGCTTCATTACTTTTCCAACTTTACTGCCATTTCGCGCCATCATTCTATTGCTCTGAAAACCGATAATGATTTTGATTACGTTTAAGTTTAACGCTTTTTAAGAGCCTTTTTTGTTTTTTTTGGGGGAGGGACCGAGGTGTCATTCTGGGTATGAGCCCGTATTCTTCTTAGACTGATCAGTTCGCCTGTTTGAAAGGCCTCTCGCGGAAATTGCTGGGTTTCTCAAGGACTGTTTGGTGATCCTAGTGATATATTTTTACACGGCCTCTGCACCATGAACGGGAAAATCACCCATGACAACCCGGGTACTCTTCTATATGGCATTGGGAAGTAGTGTAGTGGAGGGAGCTCATGTTTAGTAATAGTAATACAAGAACAAACAGCGAACAACTAGTCCTACTAGGATCCGCCCGCCCTGGATGAGCGTTGAGCGTGCTTTATTAGTTATTTATATTAGTTAGTGATAAGGAGATGTTTGATTTGGTTTGATTTATTTATATTATTTGTATGTTGTTATTTACTGTATAAATGCTAAGCATGCTGACCCACACGAAAGTGAGCGAACGACAGTGCGTGATCGTGTGTGATTCTTGCCGAGGTCCAGTCGCGGGGTGAAGCTTGCTATGGATGCATATAAATATTTAGTTTCCGTGGTGTGCAGTCCTGCCGTTTGGCTCTTGACTCTCTGCTTCGTACAAAAAGAAAAGGATCGACAGCTCTTTCGACTGTTAAACCACCGATCGAGCCTTCAGTCTCTCAGCACGTGTATTGAAAAAGATAAGTAATCCGTATCAAACACGTCTTCTGAGCCACTACGTAGGTCCGGCCTGTCGCAATAAATATGTCCCCTGATAACACTGTATGTACATAGTGTTATCAGGGGACAGAGATACGAAGTGATAAGACAAAATATTTACTACATAAAGGACAGTCAATTTTACCTTCAACTAACCTCTTAGACGATTGCCTTTATGCGCCATATGGTCGAGAAAATTATGAAAAAACGAATATAACCATGATACGAATTGGGCCTCTGCTGCCTCTGAAGTTAAATGTAGGTAAAGTTGGTCATGCACTTTAGCTGCTCGTCACAGCAGCTCGTGGCGGCGGTGCTCATCTCCGTCCCGTTGACCTTTGAGTCTGACGGGCTACCTTAATAGTTCATGTTAAGTCGACGCAAGGATTCGGACACCACCTCTTCCCCCCCTAGTATCTCCTTTATCTTGAGATAGCTACGTAACCCCCCATATTTACTTCACGATACGGGGAAGGCTTATCTTGAAACCAGTGCGAGACAAGGGAAGCAAAGGAGACGCGTAGGAGGCGAGGGTATAATAGTTGAATCAGTAGCGCCACCTATCTCTGTGCAGGTAGGCTACGTGTAGTTGAGAGTTATATATATACGGTTCCTTTCTGGACTCGTTACCGCTCGTGTGTTTGTATTTACATGACCCCTTCCCTCTCAACCACCGAGGCCGAGCTAAAGAGTTGAGTGCAAGGTATATTTAGATCTGTGTTGAGTGAGTATACCTGACAGTCAGAGAGCATACAACCCCTCTCCAGAACACCACCACCAGAAGGCTGTACAGCGATATTTCCTTTTCAGGGGCAAAGGACCAAGCTAAGCGTCTCGGAGGGTAGAATCCTTGCAGAAGACTAGACTCAACCATGGGCGGAGGTGCGGTGAGTATAGGTTAATTTGGTTTCTTTTTCTCCTTTTTTTTTTTATCTTTTCCGTTTAATATTTTTTGGTTCATATGAGTGCTTTGAGTCATTAATTGTTGTGTTAATGAATAATAGGCACAGTGAATTAGGCCTCAGACCACTCCAATCGACATAATAAAATCTATCAAATGGAAGAAAACAAACTTCCAAAAACATGGAGTAATAATCAAAGGAAGTAGTATTAAGCGTAGTTTTGTGTCGCAGGCGGCGGTAGTTGTTATAAAAGTCTCCCTCAAAGACACTTGGACATATTGCATAACAAGGGAGGTTAGGTTAGGTAGCCAGTTTTAATATTTTCTTTGTATATTTAAACATCTAGAGTCGAACCAGTTATGCGTGTAGCCAATAGGGTGCATATTTCAAGTGTGCCGCTCTATGTATCTGTGTAGCTATAAATCGGTACCTACCTCTTGTCTGATATTATCTAAAACTGTTCATATTCACGTACTGCTACTCAAATCAAGGTGCATTCATTAACCTGGTTCGATATTGATTATTTTCCAGTCAAAGCAAAAACCGAATTGTGGCTGTACGACCGAAGCAGCAGGATACCTTCCCTATGTAAGTATATAATGCTTTTTCTTTCTCTCTCTCTCTCTCTCTCTCTCTCTCTCTCTCTCTCTCTCTCTCTCTCTCTCTCTCTCTCTCTCTCAAAAAATATGATATTAAATGGAAGACGCTATTATGCGTGAAGGACTCAACTGACTATCTTTTCCATCATAATTTGTACCCCCTCATCAGTTCTTTATCTTATCCCACAGACGTATCTTGCATAACTTTATTCTCTTAATTGGTAATAGTTGCTGTAATAGTATTATTCCCTCATTTTCACCCTCTCCTCCTCCCTTTCCCTCTCTTCCTCGTCCACTTCTACTCCCTTCTCTTCTCTTCCTCGCCCTCTTCTATCCCCCTTTTATGTTTTCCAGGATGTTTATGAGGCCGCAAGAACTGGTCTGCCGGGGCCTGTCCTTTCGTACTTGAGCACAACAAAAGGTAGTAATGTCAATGCCACCTACAAGGGCGAGACAATGTTGCATGTGGCCTGTGCCAATGGGCGGGAGAGTGTCCTGACCTTGCTGCTCAGCCAAAAGGGTCTGTGCCTGAACATCCGCAACGCCTACAACGAGACGGCCCTCATGCTTGCGGCGGGGAACGGATACCGGGACTGTGTCGAGATCATGCTTGTCCATACCCAGAGTGTAAGTGTTGATTAGGCCATGCACGTGTTTAGGGGCATTGGGTAGGGACACATACACACACACACACACACACACACACACACACACACACACACACACACACACACACACACGAGAAGGACCATACTCTCACACGCTTTTTGGCTCTCACAACTAACTTTTTCTAATGGCCACAACAAATTACTGGGGTTCTCGTGAGTGTTCTTTTTTTCACGTTCATGGTGCAAAAGCCTTGTCGAGCAATTACTAGTCTCATAAAAACTGCCTATGGAAATACTAACAATCACTTGCCTTACCAAATGTGAGTGTTTGATCTCCGGAGTGTTTAACTTATAAGAATATGGGCCTGTTACCTACTCCTTTTTTTTCATTATTAATTAATTTATTTATTAATTTATTCTTCTATTCTCGTAAACAGTGTCCCCTTGAAATACACTGCAAGAACAACAACAACCTGAGCGCTATGGACATCGCCCACATCAACAACCGTCAGGACGTGGCTTATTGTATGCAGTCGTTTCTCAAGGTAAGATGAAGATAACTTGTAAACTGTAGTGTGGGGTGTAATATCAGCCGTATAATTTCCCCGCCCCTCTGCACACGACTTTCTACTCTACCTCACCCCTATGCTATCCGAATTCCTTATGCAAGAGCTAACCAGCATCTATAACCTTCCATCCCTCTTGGTGGTCAAATCTGGAGCAGCCTTCCTTCCTCTATATTTTCTCCTGCCTACGACTTGAACTCTCCATTCGAGATAGATCTGTCTTTTGACTGCTTATTTCTATTTGGTTTTATAGTAGTGCTGAGCGGACTTTTTCATTTTTTTTTTCCCTTGAGCTCTTTCCTCTGCTGAAAGAAAGAAGGTATGGAGTGTCGAACAATTATTAGCTGGATAACTTCCTATTACTCCCTCCTGCTTGTCGTAGCACTGATATGGCTGAATTTCAACTGCCTTACTTGGTCTGACTTAAAAGTATTGACACAAAACACACCCCAACAATAATTATTACTTTCCCTCCTCAGAATCGGCCTCCACCAACGGGCGGGAAAAAAGAGTAAGTCGGGCTCTTTCTTTTGTTTTATACAAATATTAATCTAAGAAAAATATATGAAGAGACCAAGGATAATTTTGTTAGAGATATGCTTTCATAGCCCTTCGTGGAAATACTGTTATACCTGCTTGATTTTATTTTAATTCTTACTTTTTTTTTTTACTGTCAATTGCATATGCCCCCTCCTCCCCCCTCCCCCTTCCTCTCCCCTTTTCTCATTCTTACTCTTTCCTTCAAACGATAAAACCGGAGCTTAGGTTCACAGGAGTTGCCTTGTACAGGCTTACCGGCCTCTTGCAGACTCCTACGCCCTTGTGTTCATATGTTCTTATGTTCAGTCATTCTGTAATCAACGACAAGAAATCAACTACGCACCGTTCAAAATGTGCAAAAAGTTCACTCCATAATCATGAGACGGCCATTCCTCATTTAAGACAGAAAACAACTAACTAACTCCATCCACTGTTTCACTTGTTCCAGCACCCAACCCCGACCTGCCGCCCCCGCACCTGGCAACAATGATCCCAGCCCCCCGCCCGCGACCAACAACGCCCCTGCAGTTTGTACTGTGACCTCTGCTGCCGCACCTGCAGTAACCACAGCCAGAAAGTGAACAACGCTCCAAACACATGGCTTCACTGGCTTCACTCTCTGGTCAGGCTAACTTTGAAAAACTAAAAGAGCCATATTGAATGTTAGGTCGGTATTCTTAGGCGCTACCGACTCACCATCATTTACTTCTAAAGGCCAAGAAAAGAGGTAAAATGCGTTCTCATGAGTGTTTTTAGAGTGCATGGTACAGAAGCCTTGGCAAACCATCACCAGGGTAAAAAAAAATACCCTTGGAAAGGCGCACAACTCTTACGAAAGCTTTTTCAAATATATGTGCCTGGGCGATGAAAATGTTTAATAATATGAGTGTTAGATTTCGGCGCCCAGGCAGGTACGTACACATCTGGGTATTTCCACGGGTACTTCTATGACCCTGGTTTAGTGTGACCCTTCCTCTGTACCATGAACCTAAAAGAACACTCATCACAACCCAATTCATCTCTTCTTACCAGCCTTTGGAAATTGTTGATGTGCAAGGCGGAAGCGTCTGAGAGCCCCTTTTCTGCCTCTCTCTCTCTCTCTCTCCCCCCCAAGTTTATACTATTGTCGATTTCAAAAGAGCAAACCGCACTAATTAATATATATGTTAATCATAGCGAATGGGTTATATGTGTGCAGTTGTTTTCTGTTACTCGAATGTATGATAACAGCAGCACCAGCGAACCGCACTTACACAATTTCTGATATAATTAACGTGAATGGGTTAAAAGTGTGTATTTGTTTTCTATTAATACTGGAACGTGTGACTGCAATAAGTAAAGTGATATAGGCCAGGACAGATGCTCTCTCTCCATTTCTTACCATTTCTGCCCCATTTCAACCAAGTACCATTGCCCGATACACAAGCTAACCGTGTGTGTGTGTGTGTGTGTGTGTGTGTGTGTGTGTGTGTGTGTGTGTGTCAGCCAGTCAATCAGCCATACTCCTCATCATTCCCTAATGACATGCAACCCCCACCAGTGCCTACCCTATAGTCAACCAACCAGTCAGTCAACCAGCCAGTCAGTTAGTTAAGTCATCCATGCCGCCGCCCACCAGCCAGACAGCCATTCTGCCATTCACATTTTCCATCCTTTCGTCCATCAATGTATCTCTCTCAGCACTGACCGTCCCTGCACCATCCCTACCACCAGTCAGTCACTCAGTCAACCAACCAGCCACTCATCCCTCTACTTAACATCTACCACTCAGCCAACCATGCAACCAAGTCAGTGTCTCTCGTATGCATTTAGGCACATTACAGGGTTGAATAAGGTGTTTTGAGTCATTATTTTCTTAGCCATTCGAGGTATTTAATAGAATTTAGGTTACCTGCTCTGAAGATAGTAAGTACTTGATATAGTGAATTTCAAAGCACTACACATAGCTTATATATTTACCTTCAACTTATTATTTACTATTATTTACCTTATTATTTACTGAATGGCATTTCACAGCTAGGTCTTTAACTATTCAAATACTGTATCCGTGAAAAGCTGTCGATTGGTTAGGAAAAAAAATCAATAAAATGTTGCATGTTCCTTGAGCTTCATTACTTTTCCAACTTTATTGCCATTTCGCACGCATCATTCTGTTTATTGCTCTGAAAACCGATAATGATTTTGATTACGTTTAGCAACAATGTTTTTTTACGAGCCTTTTTTTTTTTGGAGGGGGAGGGGCCGGGGTGTCATTCTGGATATGAGCCCGTATTCTCATTAAATGCATCAGTTCGCCTGTTTGAAAGGCCTCTCGCGGAAATTGCTGGGTTTCTCAAGGACTGTTTGGTGATCCTAGTGATATATTTTTACACGGCCTCTGCACCATGAACGGGAAAATCACCCATGACAACCCGGGTACTCTTCTCTATGGCATTGGGAAGTAGAGATAAAGGGAGCTCGGCATGTTTAACCCGTCCGCTGCGATTGACACTGATTTCGCCTTCACTGGTAGCCTAGTAACATATGCTCTCAGGTCTTTCTCTGCCTCTGTGGTGGGTAGTGGAGTGTTTCCCATGTGGTATTGGTATGCTGGATTTCGCCTGTCAAGATGCATGACCTCACATTTTTCTTCACTAAATTGGAGCAGCCACTTTTTGTTCCACTCCTGTAGCTTGGTGATGTCTTCTTGTAGGAAATCCGTATCCAATGGGTTAATATGGACCAAGGTGCGAACAACTGGTCACGCTAAGGAGACTAGTCCGCCTGGATCAAACCTGCGCGTACTTAACGATCTACTAATTCATGTTGATATGTTACTGAACGGGTAGGAAGATGTAGTATACGTGCCAAAGGGGGATCTACCTATCCATATCTTAGTACAGGGGGTTGAACACGCTAATTTGCATGTTTTCTTTAAGTCAAATATCGACGTTTAGTGTCTGCCATGGTCACTGTGTTTCAAAATGAGTGGAATTCTGATCTAAACTGAACTGATTGGTATTTGCAAATCTGAATGTCTCGCAGAACAATTACTAACACTGATTGGTTTCTTGTTACTAGATAAGAGGTTTAAAGAAAGACATTGCCACATTGCTCTTGTTTTCTTTTGTTTGTCATTCTACATGGACGCTGCGACGGTCAAGGAGCTCGGTGTGTGTGTGTGTGTATGTATGTGTGTGTGTATATGTGTGTGTGTGTGTGTTAGCTGCAGTGTCCCCGTCGCGCCGCTGCGGAACACTGCCCTTCAGACGGTTCCAACCTTCAAGTCACATACACATAACCCCCTTGAACGCACGCCATGGCCTCCACCGGCACAAACATACTCCAGCCCTTCGAGGTCGAGCACGCCATTGACAGCCTGGAGTGCGTCAACCTGGAGGAAATGCTCTCAAACAGGTAAGATCCCACCACTCACACTAATTATTTCCAAAGGCCAATAAGGAGGTTAATCGAGTTCGAATGAGTGTTCTTTTGGGTTCACGGTACAGAAGAAGGCTCAGACTACCACCAGGGTCATAAGAGTACCCGTGGAAATGCCGTAAATTCCCGCGAAAGACTAGTAAATTACGTGTTCTTGGGCGCAGAAATGTTTAAAAATATGGCCCGGGCGTCCTCTCGTTGCCATGGAAACACCCCTTACATATCCGCGCTACACTCCATTCCGTATCGGCACCTCGGTTCGCCTGTTTGAAAAGCCTCTCGTACAAGCTGATGGGATTTTCATGTACTATTTACGGATCCTGTATAGTGTTAATTTTACCCGGCTTCTGCATCTTGACCGAGAAAATCACCCATGAAAACCCGGTTAATTAATCTTCTCTGTGACCTTGGAGGAGTCATAATGGGAGCCCGGTACGTTTTAAAAATATGGACCTGATGACCTTTGCACCTTGGCCGTGACACAGAGAGATAGAGAGATGGAGGCGCACATGAGGACAGAGAGAAACATATATATAATCAGATGCAGATGAAGAATCGTAGGATGGAGGGATGAGGAGGAAGGGATGGGTCAAGTATAAGTACGGGAGGAAGAGAAGAGGAGGAGAGAGAGAGAGAGAGAGAGAGAGAGAGAGAGAGTTGCATGACGGGAGAGATCGAGGGAGGAGGAGGAGAGAAAGGGACGGGGAGGAGGGGTTGCATGACGCGTGAGAGAGGGAGGAGGAGGAACGGGGAGGAGGGGTTCCATGACGGGAGAGAGGGAGGAGGAGGAGGAGGAGGAGGAGTTGCATGACGGGAGAGAGGGAGGAGTAGTTGGAGGAGTTGCATGACGGAAAATGTTAGAGAAAGAAGGAGGGAGAGGGACGGGGAGAAAAGGTTTGCAAGGCCCGGAATATATTCTTAGAAGGAGCCGAGGAGTTAGAATGTTATCTATAGAATCCATGGTGGGAGCCGCTCAAGGATTTCAAGAGTATTAAAATAGATTCCTTTGAGCCGATAGTCGAACGCCGCTGGACTGACCCGACCCGGACCAAGGGACCCAACCAACGTTGCCAGATGCTCGTTCTCCACCTTTTATGATTTCTGATTTCCAACCCCAAAATTGCCTCCTTCACCCCTTCAACTGGTTTTATACAGAGTTATCGTTAAAATGGTTATAATTACTGGTGTTTCTTGGCAATAGTTATGGGACAGAAACCGGTAAATATGATGCTCCGAGTACGATAATCTGGCACCGTTGACCCGACTGAGTTCATTGGTCCGCCAGTCTGATTCAAGCCACGGTGGAAGGTACACGCGTCCAGTCCCGCTCACCTCAAGTTCCCTGTTTTTCAAGAAGCCTTTCACACATTCTTAAGGACGTCGCCTGAACCATGATCGTCACCGTTGAAAGGGTCAGGAAGGATTGCCTTGGGGTATGTGACTTCTTTTGAATAGCTATACGATGATTGGTTTCTGAAATTATATACGCTAATGATTTTTAACGACCCTTCGCTTGTTCGGTTGTTTCTGAGAGAGAGAGAGAGAGAGAGAGAGAGAGGCCGAACCACGTATTAGTTAATGGTCTTACTGCCTCACTCGTTCTAAATATCCCCCTCACTTTCCGTAGACGTTCTCTCTTACTTATTTACTTTATCTTACATTCAGATTCCATAGGATGTGTGTGTAATGCTAAGATAGTACATTTATTAGAGTTTGAAGAGAGGAGATCGAAGCGAGTTTGTGTGTTCGGAGCTTCGCGGTACAGGGGAAGTAGTGAGGTCGGTATTAGGCGCTTCCGTCTTGCACATAAACTTCAAAGGCCAAAAAGATCAGTCGGGTTCTAATGAATGTTTTTTTAAAGTTTATGGCACAGAAGAAGAGTCAGATAACCAGAAGGGTCATACAGCTACCCCTGAAAATGCCCAAAACTTTGCGAAAGCATTGTCAAATATTAAATAAGCTTGGGCGCCCAAATGTTTAACTATATGGCCCTGAGGCGACGCGCTTTCGTAAACATTATTCCCTATTTTCAAGAGTAAGAAAAAAGTCCCTGAATTGGATTTTCAAAGCGTTTCCATGACTGTTGAAGGTTTGTAGAAAAGATATATGAAGAGACAGTGATGTTTCATAAGGTAGATAATGAGATACTGGCACGGTCCTAAAACGAATCTTTACCGAAGCCTAATAAGGTTCCCTCCAGTAAGCATAAGAGTATAATGTGTAGTGCGTGTTCCTTCCTTATTGTTCTGTAGGCGTAAGCGATCGATGAAACCTTTTAGTGGAGCCAATGACTGAATGACCTCTTAACGAATATTTGCCGCAACTGAATATAATGACTGTCCAGCAAGTCGGTCATATATACTACCATGGCGCTTTAGGTGGGAGAGTTGCTACAGCAGTGGAGTCAATATAAAAGTTACCTTGAAATAGTGTCGTAGTAGGAAGAGGGGTTGCATATGATATGAGAAAGAGGGTGCACGGAGGAGAGAGGAAGAGAGAGGTGGCAGAGATGGAAGGAGAGAGGGAAGATAGCGGAGGGGAGGTGGTTCCTGAGTATAAGTGTATTGTCATAATGCTACTATGGGTCTTTAGGTGGGTGAGCTGCTGCGGCCGTGTGATTCAGCTGAGCACGCAGGCGGTGTTGGAGGCGAGGAGGGGCGGCCACGAGCACGTCCAGCACACACTCACTCTTCAGCACAAGGTAACCGTACCATATTGTATCTTTTTAGTTTCCTGGTGCTACTTACACATGTATCCTTAGTTGTATAATCACACACTGTACTGCCTGGGGGTTGGGATGGCATGCTCCTCCCTTCTCCTTTTTTGTTTTACTTGCAACAATAAACTATCAGTCAAGGTAAGGATTTTTTTTTGTTTTTTGTTTTTTTGTTTTTTGTTGACAGGAAGGCACCTCAAGGACAACAAACAAAAGCAGCAACATAAAAGCCCACTAAACACTGCTCCGACAAAAGAAAAAAGAACAATCGAGAGGCCAGAGGAGATCGAGGTCAATTTCGGAGGGGCTATTTTTCCTGCAAGGGAGGTAGCTCAAGGGGGAAAAAAAACGAACAAAAAACATAGAAAAGCCAGCTAGTCACTCCTTCAGGAAAATAAAGTAAAAAACGAATGAGGTCAGAAGAGGTCAATTTCAGGAGAGGTGTCTTGATTTGCTTTTATTCATTTATTTATTTTTATTTTTTGGCGATGGGAAAGAAGATAGACAATGAGTAATGAAAAATGGTTCTTATTTAGCGAGGCTTTGTTGCCACCACAATACATCTTTTTTGTTTTTTTGCTATGGGGAAAGAAGACTCGGTATTGAAAAAAAACATGGTTCTTATTCAGCGGGGCTTTTTTAAATGCCACTATAATCTTGCATTGCCTATCGTTTAACCTTGGTACTCTACTAAATATATTCTGAATTCACAGTCTTTTATTTTTGACACCCGGCCTCGTTTTTAGACTCATCTCAGTGACCTTTGCTTCAGGAGCTGGAGGTCGTGTGGCACCTGCTGACGGCTGAGACATGGAGGCTCCATGTCCTGCCGCTTCTGCTGCGTCAATGCCAAGAGACATCTCCTCCCCCTTCTTCCCTCCCCTTCATTATGGTGGTGAGTGGAAGGATACCATGTGTAGCTGTGTATTTCTTTGTGAGTTGAATGATAGAATGTGTGGCTGTGTACGTGTTTCATTGTGAGTTGAATGTTAGAATGAATAGCTGTGTATTTCATTGTTAGTTGAATGTTAGAATGTGTAGCTGTGTGTTTCATTGTGAGATGTGTATTGACTGATTGATAGTTTATTGTTCAAGCATAGCTGGGCGTTATCGCAATAAGGGCGAGCTTTGGAGTGCAATTACATCTTATACGGTAGGAAATGTCAATTCCTCTTTCCTCCACAGTTGCACTTAGAGGTGGCTGCATTGGGCCTCTTGGAAAGCCTGGCGTTTAACGAGGAATCTGCTGCAGCGCTGGAGGGACTCGTCCTTGATGTGATTGACTACAGCGTGCGACAGCTGATCCGCCTTGTCAACCACGGCCACGCCCACCCCAACCAGCCTTTCTACAGCCCTCAGGAGAACCATCTCTATGTCTTTGATTCAAGGGAAGACGGTGAGTGATACAAAATTATACCTCCTGCAACATGAATGAGTGGAAATAAGCATGGATAGGTGTGGAAGAAATGAGTTACTTGAGGGGATCATGTGGGTTAGCAAAATGAAATAGTATGAATGGTGATGAGGTATATATAGGAAGTGTGGTATGGGTTTGACAGCAAGAGGTATGGTACATGAAAGGGGTAGGATGGGTGAAACCAGATTCTTTAAGGCGGTTTGGATATGCTATGAAAATGCATAGTAGTGATTTTGTGAGGATCTGATGAGAGTCGAACAGGAGAGTAGGGAATGGTAATGAGAACACAAATAAGATGCAAGAAGACATGAGAGAGATGAGAGGAGGGAGGGAGAAGTGAATATTTGGTATGAACTAGACATCTCTACCATGACCATCCTCTCAAAGGGAATTCCTATGACTGAAACTATGAATATATACCAATTACTTCCTTCATTTTGCCAAAAGTCCAATGAAAAAAGAAAAATTCAGTTATGGAATTATCTTTTTTTTTTAACAGATGAGAAAGGAGACAGTAGCAGCACTAGTACCCAAAAGGATGATGAAGGTAAGGAGAATCAAAAAAGTGACGAACGAGAAGATGGAAAAGAAAACATACACCACGAAGTGAGTCAGGAGGAGCGGAGGGCAGGACTGGTGCTGGGAGGGAAGGCAGTGGCTGTACTTCACCTGCTGGCCGGGTGCAGAAAACATCTCCCTCTCTGTGCCACAACACGAATGATGAGCACACACGATATACCACAACTCTTAGCCTCCCTGTTATGTATGCAGCCCTGGAAGACACAACAGACAGGTGACGTGTACGTGTTTGAAGACAGCGAGTGGCAACGCAGAACTCCCAAAGACCCACCACTGTCACGCACAGAATGTCAGATGTGGGCCACACTTCAGACATTGCTATTTGATGCCGACTGTATCACCATGTATGAAATCAACAGTGCACGGAAAAATGTGCTCTTAAAATTAAGTGGCCGTCTCAACGAAGCAGCCTTGGCCCAGATCCCCTCCTTGGAGCACCTTGCCCGATGGCTTGCCGCACTCCCTCTGACTCAGCCACAGCAGCCACACCCACCACCCCTCATCACTACCCTCCCACAGGTCAGCAATTTTCCATACCCTCCAATTTATAAGTATTGTTGCTCTTACTCTTTACATGGGTACTCTTTTATGGGGACTCTTCTTTATATGGGCAATAAACTACTGATGTACACTTTGTATACCTGATTTGGTGGTAAGTTTATTGGTTTGTTTACTTTTGTTTCTATTGTATTATTTGTTTCATTCAGTCTAGTGTTGGAAATGATGCTGCATGATAACTGAAGTTTTGTTTTCTATTCACATAGTTGAGTGATGGAGTGGCAGGCGCCTGGGATGGTCGCTGGAAAGAACTGTCACAAAGATTGGCTCCCAGGTTTCTTGCACCAACACCTACCTGCCTGCAAGCACTGGCGTCTAGTATGGCAGCGGCCTGGGACCTGGATGCACTAGAGGAGCTGCTGCCGGACACTCCCTCATGTGCCTCCTGTGGCAGTCCTGCGGGCCAGAGGTGTTCACGATGCCACAACGAGTGGTACTGCCGCAGGTGAGTTGTAGTCTCGTGTCTGAGTTATGTTTGTCAAGCTGTGTGCACCATTCTATATAAGGCAACAATAGGTAGTGTAGAATGCATGGTATGTAACATGTACTGCAGGTACTTTGTATACAACCTATCAGTGGTTTACATCAGTCTTCCAGTCAGCACTCATATTATTGGAAAAATATCCAATGATAAATTGAGTTTTAGTATAGAATATTATTTGAGATATTTTCTAAAGTAAAGTGTTATGATAGAAATTAAAGCAAAGATCTGTCTTCTCCCCTAGTGTTTAAACTGTCAAATCACATTATTTTTTTCATATATATATATATATATATATATATATATATATATATATATATATATATATATATATATATATATATATATATATATATATATATATATATATATATATATATATATATATATATATATATATATATATATATATATTCCAATAGCTTTCCTTTGCCCACAGAAAGTGTCAGGTTGAAGACTGGCCAAAGCATAAACAACTGTGTGACCTCTTGGTAAAAAATAACCCCAAGGCAAAGTCTACTGCTGATGCTCCTGAAGAAGATGGAAGTGGATAAGTATTGGTACAGTGGAAGCTTCATTTTCCCAATGAAAGCTATAGGAACTAGATTACAGATGACTGAACAACCTGCACGACACACCAAGATTTATACCCTATTTTCACAATATGGCTAATTTCTATACTGCAGCTCACTTTACAGAGTATATTTTCCCTGATAAAAGTGCAAATTTAAATGTCAAATCTGTGAACATATCTGAAGCATCATCTCTTCAGACTTTCAAATATTTTTTTATCATTCTCAAGCTGTCACTTGTACCAACACATACACGGAATTGGATTACTCATAATGACAGAGTCTGGATCTTCCTAATGGGTCCACTTGATGCTGATTCTTCATTAACAATGCATCTTTTCTAACTTCTCTTTTTCCCTGCCAGGGCTCGGGTGTTTCATTCTTTAGTTAGATTCTAAGTGTAAGTTTAGCCATCAGTGATATTACCAATAGAATTAACAAACAATATAAATAGTTTCATTGTTTAGTTTATTTATAAAAGTAGTTTTGCCATCAGTGAAATTAATATAATTAATGAACAATATAAATAGCAGTTTCAATGTTTAGTTTAATTCTCAATGGCAGTGTTGCCATCAGTGAAATTGACAAAAGAATTAAGCAACAGGAGAAAGGATGAGAAATGTTCTTTGTTTTGTGTTATAATATTTTGCATAATTTGTTAAAATAACCTGCAAGTACATAGTTTCATGATGATAACCAACAGAACATCTCAGTGGAGGTAATAAATAAGATATTTCAGGTTGATTTTAATGTAAACTGACATACTGGCAGCAGGATATCTATTTAATAGATATAGTACTGCTTTCTTACAAGCTGTATCAAATACCTAGATATCTATATGTCTTGCAACAATCTTTGGAATACTGAAGCATTCACTCGATAATTTGACACATCTCTTCAAATCCTTAAGCTAAGTATATTCAGGAAGCCTTCACAATGTAATAATTGTTTTCATCACACCCATTTGGCTTTGGCTTTGGATATGGGGGCTGGAGTCAAATACTTGAACATCCCAACTTTTCACAAATTTAACACATTACAGTTTCAGCATTACATGGTCTTTGCTGCCTTACCCTCAGATAACATTGACTCATTACTTTCATTAACAGTGAAAGTTCCCTGAGGTGGAGGGCAGGGAGTCAAAATATAGCTATCTCCATTGGGACAAGCATTCTAAGCAACAGACATGACAAGGGTCCATTCCCCAACCCCAGCCTCTGATAGTCAAGGAGTCATCTCTTACACCAAGTAGTAAAACACACATTAATTTGTAATCCCCATGGCTGTGGGATAATGAGTGAATCATAACCAGTAATGTCAGTAGGATTGTGGTCTTTGAGTATATATTTAATTTCATGTCATGATTAATTGGAGTCTAGCTCTAGCCAGAGCCAGACACACATAAGACTGGAGTGCTGATTTTGTTGCACCTGGCCATGAACTCATGAGCTTTATATAAATGTATACATACCCCCGTATTTGTGGGTTCATTCCTCACAGATTCATCCCCAATTGCACAAAGCAAAATAATGTGTGCAATGCCATTCCAAACATCCAGTCTGCAAGTGGATTTTGTGCCCTAAACTTTAAGATTCTAATGACTACATAGTCATGTCCTGCCCCAAGTCATTACCATAATTGATGGCTTATAAGACGCACTTTTTTTTCCAAAAAACGTCCCAGAAAATCGCCCTGCAACCCTTTCTTCATGGCTCTGACTTGCCACAAGGGAAGGTGCTACCAAGTCACAAAGTGGTACAATATAGGGGATCCATATTTTTTGTTCTCTACTGTACCAGACCTTTAAGGCATTGGTATATACATGGGAACACACTGTATGCTTGTAAACATTATATGCTTACGACCACACATACATCAGTAATTTTTTGATCTTTCATTTGAAGATCAACTGGGCTTCTAATGCTGTTATTTTTTACTCAATAAATTTAATGCATCAAAGCGGTTGATTATTTGAGTGTACATGTGTAATGTACAAAATAGAAAATTTATATTTTATAAATGCAAAGACCACAATCTTGTTGTATTAGACATCCTGATTTAGAAAGTGTACTGTATGTATATTAAAACTTGACAATAAGATATCTTCTCTTTTTAGCCTGGTCAGATCATTCAGAATTGATATGAAATCAAAAGAGTAAGATTTAATCCTTCAAATTAATCTTTTTTGTGAAGCAATGAGAAATAAGTAATATTTATACAAAATACTAAACTAAGAATGTTACAGCTTGAATGCAGTGTTAGCATCTTTGAACACCATTAACCAACATGTTCTATGCTATACTTAAGGAATGTGATGAACATGTATGAAAAAGTATTATTATGAGGAAAGTGCCTAAAAAAAATGCTGAGCAGAATGCAACACCAAACGACTGCATCATCAAATTGAATTCTTTTAGCAAGTAATTAGAGTAATGGTAAAGTTCTCCATATGGCTATACGTTACTAAGCTGTAGATATACAAAAAGAAATCAACATAGCAGATTCTGACTACCTAAAAATCCAAAGATAAGGAATGAAATCAACAAATTAAATATTATTATCAGATATAGGCAGTGAAATGTGTTCTTAAATAATTCAGGATTATACCTGTGTGTGTGTGTAAGTGTGCGTGTGTCTGTAAATATACTATGTTATGGTTCAACTTATCCTCAAACTCTTTTCCGGTCAGTGAGCACCCTGACAATGCACCCAACGCCACCAACATTGTATACCTTTTCATGCCAAACAAGCAAAATCGCTGACGACCCTTCCGATGGCCTTTCAAACCCTCGGTAGATGTACTTCATGAGGACGTCCAGCTGAGTCTTGTCAAGGGATGCAATTATCTGATCCATCTGTGATTTGCTGACTGAGAGGAGCACCTGAAAATGAGAAAACAAATATTAACCCACTGGAGCCCAGCGACGCACGTGTTGCTTTGATAAAAAACTAATCGTGGCACCAGCAATGTATGTGATGCATAACCTACTACCGAGTGTTGTGGCACCCTAACGGAGCGGCTTAGGAGACTAATTTTTGGAGTGGACATTTAGGCGGTTTGTGGGAACGATATCCCAAGCGGCAACTCACTAGACCCACACTGCACCGTGCATGCACATCCCACACCTGGCAGGTCATTGTCCTCAGGTATTGCGTATCTGTGTACTCGTAAGGCCTCCTTTCATCATCTCGACACATCTAACACATCAGGGGATATAAGTATTCCAACCCTCCTTCCCTCTCAACTCCAGTCCTCCCTCATCAGCTGAGCGTGTAAACATTGCCACATGTAAATGTGAACGAACTTATTGCACTGCTCAGATAAACTTACTGATGCTCCCAGACACTTTGTGATGATGGAACATTTTATAATGTAATAAAAATATGTACACACACTCAAAAAAAAGTGTTGTTACAGTGGGGTTTGACAAGTTTCACACTGAGCAACCCAGTAATCTACTTATTAAGAAAGTAAATTTCATGTTTTGGCTACTTTTTTCCTTGTCCACATGAAAGGGGAAAATCTGGATGGTTGAACTGGTTGAAGGGGGAAACAAAAGAAAAAAGGTTGGGAACCACTGACCTAGAGGACCTGGGTCTGGGTAGAGAGGCTGCCGAAAATCAAGCAGCATGGACAGCAGCCACTGGGTGACCAGGGCTGATGCATGTGTGTATAGAGCTTTCCAAAACAGAAAAAAACAACCTTAATCTCCATGTCCTGGATATTTATTTATTGACCCAGCAGCGTCTCTTCCTTGCAGTAACCTGTTTTCCACCTCATCAAAAAATCTGGGTAAAGATTCGTTTTAGTACCGTGCCAGTATCTCATTATCTACTTAATGAAACATCACTATCTCTTCATATATCTTTTCTACAAACCTTCAACAGTCATGTAAATGCTTTGAAAATCCAATTCAAGGACTTTTTCTTTTTTTACTCTTGTAAATAGGGGATAATGTTTACAAAAGCGCGTCGCCTCCTCTGGCGGCGGCCGCAGCGATGCTGCAGCCTCCGCAGCCGTAAATTAGCTCACAGAGGGTTTAGGGTCGGCCCCCCTTGACCCCCCCTTCTAACCAGGCGGGGCGTAGCCCCCCCTGGCCCCCCCCCACATGTATATGTGACTCATTTCAGCGAGGAGGTATTTCTCGCAACACCAGCTGCAGCATCGCCGCGCCCGTCGCCAGAGGAGGCGACGCGCTTTCGCAAACATTATCCCCTATTTACAAGAGTAAAAAAAAAGTCCTTGAATTGGATTTTCAAAGTGTTTCCATGACTGTTGAAGGTTTGTAGAAAAGATATATGAAGAGCTACTGATGTTTCATAAGGTAGGTAATGAGATACTGGCACGGTACTAAAACGAATCTTAACCAAAATCTGTCTCATACCTTCAAAACCAAGTTCAAAGCCATGTCCTTAGCCTGCTCATTCTTCCCTTTGGAGGCCACCGGGGCATTGGTAAGTAACAGCTTCAGGGCATCAGCATGGTTACCTGCAACAATGGTAAGGATAAGTAGAACTTCATGACAATCTTTGCACAAACTTTTTACATACCGTAATTTATATCAATCAATCATTTACATACATGTACTTTATATCATAATTCATATCAATCAACAAATCTACTGAACCTGAATTGATGCTGGACACAATGGTGGCTTCTTCTACTCCAATAGGTGGGCTCTGAGGCTCCCCATCATCTTCTTTGTAGTTATCTTCATTGTACTGGTCCACATCAATGTTACGAAACTCAGAACTTGAAGTGTTTATCGACATTCTTGTTTGATAACCTGGAAAAAATCACTAGAGCTTAGAACCACTCATAGAAAAATAATGAAAACAATTACAGAAGAAAGCTTACTTATAAGATAATATAGATGAATTCTGCCAATGCAATTACAGTTAAAGTCAGTAAATCTGAATTCCATTGGTCCCAAAATCCCAATAGTCCATTTTTTTCAAGGCAGGGAATTATAATAAAAAAAAAATCATTAAATTTTTTAAGTGCAAGAAATTCAAAATAATGATAAAACAAATGTTTAAGAGAAAATATTACATTAGCACATTTTTGCAAATAATTACCAAACAGTCTACCACATGAAGTTCAGATATACTTTCTTGAAAAAGATGTACTGTCTGAATGTCCCACTCTCAAAATGTAAGAATTTCAAAATAAACCATATCTAGTTCAAATTTTTGACTTTACTGCATATCTTATGACAATGCCGAAGGAGCATATTTTGGGGGCATTTCTGTCATCTTTCTTTGCCACTAAAAGCACCTAGACTACTGGTGTGTCCCAGGGGCTGAACCTGAACAGGCATGTCACCACTTCACAACAGCAAATGGACAATGACTTCCAGATAATGATTTCTGGAGCTGAATCTTGACATGGTTTTTGCAATAAGCAGAAGGGAGTGTATGGATCCATCAGTAATTGGACATTGTCAAGGAGAAGCAATAAGTGTCTACCAAAGATGCAGAAGGAATTGAGTTTGGAAATCCCAGAAACAATAAGTATCTTGGGGTCTTTCACATCTCAATCTTTTTTTTCAGTAATAGAAACAGCTCAAGGTAAAAAAAGTTATTGACTATGCTCTGTGCTCTTATACATTTACATTTTTGGTGGGTCTGAGCAATTTTTTACATCCCTGACTATAGCGCTGGTAGGCCCAAGCCCGTCGTGGCGCAGGCAATTTTTATTCAGTGGCACCAGTTATGCTTGGCTCATGTTGCCCCCCGGAACTCATTCTTGATTCACTGGACGGTTTCTTCTAGAGTACGAGTTGATGGGTGGTTTTCTGGACAGCATGTGGGTAGTCTTAGGCAACTCGGCGGTGACTGAAAAATCCCAGGTGGTAGTGTGGGGATTCAAACCGACGTTGTCCATGGCGCCGTGAATGTAAGCCCAGCACGCTAACCACTCAGCCACCACCTACCCTATTTCATCCTACCCGATTTCCTGACTCTACTATTTGACATAGAGAAAAACTGAAATCGGGTAGAAGTGAAGTGTATGCACTCAACGGCTTGGGGCGACGGCGGCATCATGGCCGTGTATCCCTGAGACAGCCTCCGATGCTCTTTAATCTATAACTTGAACTCTATGAAAAATTCAGCTTGGAGTTGAGTGGCCACACGTGGTGCTGCCTGGATAGCCAATACAGTCCATTACGATCATTCCCTCCCAAATCCACACATGTATTCAGATTTAAGTTTTGAACTTCTAAACATTTACCAAAAATGGTTTGCAGAAAATACAAAAAGAATGTAATTGTTCCAAATAGCCCCGCATGTTTATAATATGCCCAGGGGAATATTCACGAAAGTGTAGCATACTAATTTTGAGATGTTGACTGCTTCTTTCCGGACAAAATATGATGCTGTTTATCATGGATAGTATTTTCCTCTGGAAATCACTAAATGATTGACTTTTCAATGCCTTTTGTATACCCGCCACCGCAGCCGCAAAATAGCTCGCAGAGAAGTTCATCTTGGACACCCGTGGGAAATCGAGGGTTTTAGGTGGGGGAGCGTATTCAAACTACTCCAACCTAACTTTACATAACCTCCTAACCAGGGGGGTTTGCGCCCTCCTGGACCCCCCCCATGTACTTGCAACTTATTTCTGCGAGGAGGTATTTCTCGCAACACCACCTGGACCGCCGCCAGAGTAGGCTACGCTTCCGTGAATATTATCCTAGCCCCATCTTACAGTATGTGCACAGAGGACTTCATATAGCACGTAGGTGTCCTTTGCAGTGAGATGGGCAGGCTTTACCCCAAAAGATACCAGATAATATGGTCCTAACACAGCCTTGACTCTAGGACGTAAACTACGTGACTGGCACGCCAGCAGAGTGACACTTCCTGCTGGTTAGCACGTTATCTAGTAGAGGCAGAGATGTGATAGTAAAGGATGGTGGGGGCGCTGGTGGAGGTGGTGACGGAGGGCGGTGTCAGAGATGACGGTGAAGTGCGGTGATGGAGATGGTGATGATGGAGGTGGAGGTGAAGGGCGGGGACCATCAGATACCAGTGCTGTTCCTCCCCCTTCTTGTCCCAGGCCCGGAAACTGCCACCTCGGCCTAAATAAACCACAATAAGCCAGCAGCAGCGGGTTAGTAGGCGACCAGTGCACCTGCTGCCCACCTGTGTGCTCCTGGAGGCCCAAAGGAGTGTTCGGGGAGGCAGGTGCAGGAGGCGGCGGCGGCGGCGGGCGGCTGATAAGGCGGCGGCGATGACTGATGCTCAGTGTTGCCAGCTTCCCATAACCATATTTCCCTAGGCGAGCCCTCAAAATTTCCCTTTTCACCATAAAATACCATTTCCCATTTCTCTGGGTACCTTTCGTGTATTTTTTCTTTTATGGAGTAGAACAGACTCTTGCCGTATCACTGCCAGAACGACTGTGTGGCATTTTCTCTCCAATTTTCCAGTTCTATCATTTTTTTCTCTAGATTTGGGCCAATTTTGAAATTTCTTCCCATTTTCCTTCCATCAAATTGGTTCATTTTTCCCTAGAAAAGGGAAATTTTTCTAAACTTGGCAACACTGCCGGGCACTGCCTGGGTCGGGGCAGCGGCGCCTTAGGAACGGGGCGGCGGTGCTGGGAGTGGTGATTACATAGAATTACATAGATAACCAGACCACACAGGCCCTAAGGCCCAAACTAGGTGGTCTGTCCTAAACCTACATCAATTTATGCAAGTCTGAGTCCTTACTTAAATTAAGCAAAGAGAATGCCTGGCAACGATATCAGCAGTGTGGGATATCTACACCTACCACTGGTCCAACATGAGGAATGGTATTCAAGTATCGCTCAGAATTCCACTTTTCCCACATCTACATGACCTCTGCATGTGTATCACGAAACACGAGAAACTGACCCAGATCCAGAAAGGAGTAAACAAATATTTCTGGGGCCAGTGATCGAACCCAAGATCACCCAGACAGGAAGCCACTCCTCCAACTAGCCAGCTAAAGAGTAAAGAGGTACCCAAGTTAAACCCAACTATTATTTTTTATAGTTAAGTGGGTTTGGGGGGCTTCACACATCAGTCGGGTCACTACAACCGCCTCATTGCGATAGCAATGGACACTTTCAGTAGAGTGCAGAAGTTCATTGTAGAGTTTACCTGATAAGCGTATGCGTAATGCCAATGAGGCAGAAGCACACTTTAGGCTTCATGTCTCTCAGTGTAGTATGCTCCGAGTGAGGGTTGTGAAGCTGGAGAGGTTTTCTATGTCAAACTTGACTCCATATTAACCCATTGTCTCGATCCTCAGGGCAAATTCCTTGGACAACTTCACCCTACTACTGGCACTGAGAGCTAGCTATAAGAGAGGTAGCCGAGATATGTGTTGGTGGGACCATGGATCCAGTACCATCAGCACCCCTGGTCTCTTCTGAATATTGTGAAATCCAGAAGGTTGAAAATTGCAGGTTATTGGTATGAGAGACCAGAGTTGCCCTGCTGGACATGATAGAGCAATGCTGGAGGGGTAGCTGAGGAGATTGACCACATCCTTGTCAGTACTCTTTCAAGGAACCTCCAGAATTGCAGGGTTTACCAAACTGCAAAAATCTTTGGAAGTGATTATAGACTTCTTGTTGCTACATTCAAGCTTCAAATTATGCCCAGAAGAATCTCAAGACAACCATTGTTGCATCTTAGGCTGAAAAACTTATCAGATCATTTCAGTAAACTTGGCTCTCTTGAGGAGCCTGTAGGATATCCCCTGGGAATGGTGTCACGGGGTGGTTGACATCCCCAGGTGCATGCTCATGACCGACTTATTTAATTTACGTACATTTGAAGTCGTATTTTCTTTGGGGTCATTGGGATCTAGTGGGTAGAGACTTTTGGACTACTGGTCAGGATCAGAGTTTAAATTCTTCCATGGGCAACTGTTTGTGGGATTGGTTGGCCAGGGACGACACACACACGCACTCTTCCATTACAGTTTATCATCACTTCACTTTCCTCATCTTTCTGGAAAAACCTGCATATGATGATGAAAATAATAATCATTGTAGTATCAATAATAATAATAATAATAGAATAATAATAATAATAATAATAATAATAATAATAATAATAATAATAATAATAATAATAATAATAATAATAATAATGATAAAAATAATAGGTTTATTTCATCCAGCATCCATCTTTCACCACACACTTCGCTATATTCTTTTCATCCTTCTTGTTTGCTCAGTCTTTTCAATGTGACTTTTCATCCTTAACTTAGTTCCCATTGATTCAACTCACTACATCCCTTCAGCCTTACAAACCTTAGCTTGAGGTCCTATCCTCCCCCTCCAACATGTTCCTTTTTATTTATTTTTATTTTTTATTTTTTTATTTACGTGCCAGTCTACAGCGCCGGTAGGCTTTCTTTAGGGGCCTGGATGGTAGTTGGCCCCAGCCCGTCATGGCGCAGGCAAGTGTTTTATAATGACGCCATCTTTTCTTGGCTCGTGCTGTCCCTCGGAGCTCGTTCTTGATTCACTTGGACGGTTTCCTCTAGAGTCCGGGTTGATGGTTGGTCTTCAGGACAGCATGTGGGTAATCTTAACCCATTCGGCGGTGACTGAAAAACCCCAGGTGGTAGCGGCGGATTCGAACCCGCTTCGTCCATCACACGGTGAATGTGGGCCCCACACACTAACCACTCAGCCTTGATGTTCCCTAGTGATGTCAGTTCAAGTCATTGGTATCCTAATTACTTGTCTTTGTGTATCTATTATATCAGTGGCATCGAACAATCAGATTAATAATAAAAAAACGCAAACACACACACGCACATGCACACAGTTGACTAGTTTCCAGGGGGTGGAACGAGTGTGCATGATGCCGTTGTATGATCAAAACAATGGAGCTTTTCATAACCTTTAATCTCTCCTCCACAACATTTTTAGATTTTTGATCAAATGTATGAAATTTATGACACATCTATGATTTAGTTATATGGAATGCTATAAGCAAGTTTGTCTTCTGATGCACATGTCATGACTACTATATGCCAGGTAAATCATGGCTCTCACCATCTGCTTTTAAATAATATAACCATTAACTATACAGCTATATACACACGTCAGCAGCCCTGGAGCACCGACATAGCACAACCTCTTGCACGTTGGGATATGGTTATTCTCCTTAAAAAACAGAAGAAAAATAATTCACAGTACGGTTTTATGTTAAATAAAACTCCACACATTCAATGTGAGTACGAGTATTTGAGGCCATAAAAAAGAAAAAAAAAGTGTTACTAGTAAACCACCATTAATGCTGACTGTTTACTATGTGCCATTATACTCCTAAGCTGATTCCCAAAGTTTACAAGCTTTCTTCAAGCACTTAAGAGAATGCGTCCTGTCCAAAACGTAAATCAAAGTTAGGTACCATACCCAAGGTTATATAACAAACCCAAAATGATGGTCTACTGGCTTTTAAGCCATATACTTTTAACACATTTTATTAAAAAATCCTAAGTCTAATATTGATTAACATTTTCTTAGATGAAAATCGTTGGTCAATATGGAAAGTTAATGTATGGCGACATAAACACCATAAAATATCCACGGCTGAATACAACAGCCGCTTGTTGAGAATCTGTTAGAAGTCTAATAATGAAACAGCCTTTACATGCAGAGTATTTGTATTGTCCTCTATCTTTAACAAAGCACCAATACAGCAATGCACTGTATAATAGGAGGATCCATTTATTCCACTATAAATGCACTTGATAATTTTATGTTAAACAAAACAATCATCCTTCTGAATGTTACAACAAAAGAGCAAACACACACTCAAGTAGTACTCTGACCAGTCTACTCACTTGGAATATTACCATTTACATTTTACCATATGCTTTAACAGTGGAATTGGATGAATCATATAAATAAAGTTATCTTCAAGTATGGACAAACATAATATTCTGCCATGTTGTTGTACACTGTTCTTGATAAGCTTTGACTTGTGCTTCCAAAAGTGGTCCGCTGTGCCTCAGGAAACGTGGCGATCCTGACAGACACTGAAACACATTGCTGGACCAGAAGATGCAGTCCATTCACTTCCTCATCTTGTCAACTTGTTTCTTTATAACCAAGGCAAAGAGTCACAAGGTTGTCATCCATAGTAGGAAATATATTCCTCTACCCAGGGCTGGCTAAGTGAATCTAACACCAACCAGCAGTGGAGCTGATGGTTGTACAACTTGCCGACAACATGCACTGGCAAGGGACGATTTCACAGCCAAAATGTAACATTTACATCTGTTTGTTTCATACATAAATTTACAGCAACAACGAGAACTCTCACATAACCATAATAAATATAAACACAGTTATACCTATATGTACAAAATATATCAAATAATGAGACTTAGGTGATGTCTGAGTTGGGTTGTATACAAGGAACAAAGCTGACATGAATAAAACAATATTTTTGGTATGATATCTACATTACTTCCCACACTGTTCCTCAAATGCTGCCATCAAGTCACTCTGGCGATTCATGTCAATTTGACCGGCCATCTGTGGACATGAATGAGGGTAATAAGTATAATTATAGAGAGACAGGATTTCTGTAACATATGACAATTGAGACAATAAACTAAACATTTGATAAACTTCCATGTGATTAAAAGTATTCTTCCTCTGAGCTAATAGTTTATTTCAGAGGATACATTACACAAGACTCATCTACACTACCTGGGGAACCTGTCATAGGGGTAATTTTCCTTGTATCATAAAATAATAATGACACATTTATATATGTTAGTTGGCTGCCATCTAATCTAAGGTGAATCGTGCAATTGAAATACCTGCATTCCAAGATGAAAATCATGATAAGGATAATGAAACATATGTAAGTCAGCCATAGCTAAGAGAAAATGAGTGTTCCCATCTGCTTAGAAATTCAGTTCAAGCATTTTTCAAAACTACAAACATTTCTTTACTAATCCAAAAATATATTCTGTGATATACTTTCTTCATAGCACAGCACTGCCTTTCCTACAAACATAATATTTACAGCAGACTCTCTGTTTAATAGGAGACAGGTGCCAAAGAAACTCCAGCAGAATGGAAGTGTTATTTCAATGAGATTTGTTGATATCATTAAAATGATAAATGGAGGCTAACTGGAGGCTCAACTGTACTTTAATCTGTTATTTTATCTAAAGCATGTCACTTGCGATTCTAGTGGCCATAACCTCTACAACTACTGCTTCATCCTAAACTTCCTCCCCTAATGTTATCAAGAAAGTTTTTTTATGATGTGATGCAGATTGTTCCCAACAACCTAATGGCAGTAATTTCTCCTACAAACTTCGGTATTCAGTCTTTTTAGTTTGTCTCGTTAGTCAGTCAGTTTGCCTATTTAGTCAATCAGCCAGTCAATCAGTCACATTTTGGTAGTGATATCGTTAATTTTTTTCATCAACACAGGACTTCATATATCTTCAAACTCTCAATACTTCCTTAACCCATCCTTGTTCTGTACTTCCATCCATTCCTTTGCACATCACTGTTACCCTCTTCTATATATATATATTTTTTATTCCTAAGTGGCCCTAAATGTCTCTTTGTTTATCCATCCTTGTTTTCTTCGTCCATTCTTTCCTTTACATGTCACTGTTACCTCCCCTTCTATTTATGTTTTTCATTCTCAAGTGGCCATGTATTTATCTTTGTTTACCCTTCCTTGTTCTATTCTTCCAGCCATTTCTTTACCTATCACTGCAACCTCTCCTTATATATATTCTTATTCTTCAGTATCCCTATAGCTCTCTTTGCTTCTCTATTCCTAAGAATCTCAAGATGGAACAGAAAACAAAACCGGTAATACACCCGGCTTACCTTCGTATCCGTTCCTGTTCTCTAAGTTTTTGTCCGAATCCTTCACTAAATTATGTCTCTTGGTTTCTCTACTATTAAGGATGGAAAACAAAACAAACTAGTAATACTCACGGCTTCTCTTCGTCTCCGTTCCTGTTCTCTAAGTTTTTGTCTGTCTCGATCGCTGAGTTTTGCACTGTCATGTGAGGGAGTTGGTGTGGCCGGGGGATGGGAGCTCGGAGGGCCGGCGGGGGTGGCCAGCTGAGGGTGTGGTGACGTTGAGGCTGTCATGGGCGTGGCAACCTTGGGGCCTGAAGGTGGTCGCTCCCTGACAGTGAGTGATTCTCTTCTGGTATGAAATCAAAGAAAAGGGGAGGAAAATAGATTAGAATATGTGTCTCTCTTATATGTGGTTATTTCCTGACTCTCCTTCCACCTTAAGCCCTAAATGCTATTCCACCACATCCACATCTAATTTGCATATCTCACAGTTTGCAGGTGTAATTAGCTTGTATTAAATCACTTCTACAGCATTATAGCAGATTTAGATAACATCAATGGTAAAAAATATATAAAATTGCAAATGTCATCACTGTCAACAACTCTCAAAATGGTCATTATCTATGCAGTTCCTCATTGGCAGGTGTAATTTACTTGTATTAACTCACTTCTACAGTATTTTAGCAGTTTTAAGTAACATCACTATAAATATGATATGATCTGCAAATGCAAGAGCTGTCAACAACTTGCAAAATGGCCATTATCACTTCAGTTCTTTCACCTTTGCATTTCCTGAGTTGCTCGCGCCTCCTTGGCCTGCTCCATGGCCCGCTCCAGCGCTTCCTCCTCCACACGGGCTCGCTCCCTCTCAGCCTCCGCTCTGGCCCGCTCTTTCTCGACTTGCTCTTTCTGCTGTCTCCTCTGTTCTTGTTGCTCAATGATCTGGCGTTGCTGAAGAGAAATAAAACACTATCTTGTGTGACAATTCTCCCTAGAATGATTCTATATTACGTTTAATGCACAGATCTGAAGGGGGGAGAGGGAAGAGGCATTCCTTGTTTATAACTAACAGAAATACAGAAGGAATCCTCAGAGATATAGTTGACTGTACAGTATTTTTGTGACTCAAATATACTTCAATAATTAAGTGTTTGCAAGTTGTGCTTCTCATGATCAGTGCAGCAAGGAGTGAGTGAAAATTATGATCTTGTAAAGCCATATATGGATAAAAAGTTAATAATCATGTAGTAGCAATTCATAACATTCTTTAATTTATTTCAGCAAATATTACATACCCGTGCTTCTTTTTCTTTTGCCACTCTCTTGAACTGAGCAAAAGAATCACTGGCTGAGGTCTTGAGGGAGGTTGATGCCGTTGGCGAGGGGACGGCGCTCTGGGCCAGCGACGACCAGGAACTCAGATTTTTTGGGGTTGGCTTCGGCTTATTGAATGAATTACTTGATGATGACTTGGGAGTGTCTGGTGCTGAGGATGACTGCTTCTTTTCCTGGGCCGTGAGGTAATTGACGAGTGCCGAGGGATCCGCTGCATGCTGCCGGTGCAATGCGGAGACATCTGGGTGCATGTCCATGTCTGGCTGTTTACGCATCATTGACTGGTCCTGAGTTTGAGACACTGACGGGTAGTAGCCCAGACTTGTGTCTAGCCCTGCGGCCTTTAGATCAGCCAGGCTTGTTTCTGGTAGGTGTGACGGCAGATCCTGGTGGGCCTCTATACCACTGTGCATCATGGGGTTGTGAGACGGGACTGCATTAGAGGAAGATACGGTGGGCATGGCAGCACTGCTGGATGACACCACATCCACCAGGCTGGGTATCATGCCACTGGACACGGCACTACTCAGCCCTTCAAGCCCGGTGGGTCCCAGAGAGGTCAGACCACCTAGGCTAGTGATTGCACTTATTCCCAAACTGTGTACCAGCGACTGTGCCGCCATACCCAGCGGCATGTCTCCCGTGAACCCATTGGACACTGAAGGGTGAGGAAGTCCAGTGACATTGTGGCCCACTGGCCCTCCAGTGAGTGAGTGCTGCTGCTGCTGCTGTTGGTGGTGATGGTGTTGCTGCTGCAGATGCTGAAGCTGCAGCTGCTGTTGATGGTGCAAGTGTTGCTGTTCTAAGGTTGGTGGCAGAGAGTGTGGAGGAAGCTGATGAGGCTGCTGCTGTTCCTGATGGTGGTGTGGGTGATGCTGCTGTGCCTGCTGATGCTGTTGATGATGTTGTTGTTGTTGTTGCTGTTGCTGTTGCTGCTGCTGCTGCTGTTGCTGCTGCTGCTGTTGCTGGTGTTGTCGTTGAAGTTGCTCTTCTTGTTGCTGCTGTTGCTGCTGCAACTTTTGCTGTTGTTGTTTTAGTTGCTGCTTCTGCTGTTCCAACTGTTGCTTTTGCTGTTCTAACATTTTCTGTTGTTCCAACTGTTTCTGTTGCTCTAACTGTTGTTTCTGAAGCTGCTTTTGTTGATATTTTTGTTTTTCTTGCAACTGTTCCTTTTGCTCTTGTTGCTTTTGCTGTTCCTGTTTTTGCAGTTCTTGAAGTTTTTGTTCTTGTTTTTGTTGTTCTTGCTGCTTCAACTGTTCAGCCTGCTGCTGCTGCTGTTGTTGCTGCTGCTGCTGCTGTTGCTGTTGTTGCTGCTGCTGTTGTTGCTGCTGCTGCTGCTGCTGCTGCTGCTGCTGCTGTTGTTGTTGTTGTTGTTGTTCTTGTTGGGGCTGGGATTTGCTGGACTGCTGAGGTGTAGGTTTTGGGGTACTGTTGCTTGTCAGAATGCTTTTTAATTCAGACTTGACTGGTTCTTCATTTTTTACTTCAGATACTGAAAGCAAAATTTTAAAAATTTTCATAAATTATAGAATTCATCAATACTGACACAGATATTCAGCCTATAGTCGGTCCAAATTGGTTTGGTCAATTTACACCGAGAGGCCCCTCCCCCATTCTGGCTAAGCTCCGCCCCCCTTTCACCTGACTGGCTGTTGATGACATCATAGATTGTATCAAAGACACATACCAAATATATATGATTGAGATAATCTAGCTTCTTTCATGATTAAAAAATATTCCAAACTTAATTGAATAACGACACTCTACTTAAACAGTCAATGACATCACTTCAGAAACAAAGTACAATCATAATACTGCAAGTTTTCAAGGGAGAACAGGCCCTGCAAAACGAGCACTGAAGGCGATGATTGTAGGCTATCTATAAAGTAATGCACACTTTCCATCATTATTTCCTACATAGCTCATTCACATAGGCATACCAAATATAATCACATAAAAAATATATTCTACAGTAGCTTCATATGAGTAGGAATCATTGTATTGAGGAATAAGTTTCGTTATTCAATTAAGTTTCGCTATTTTTAATCATGAAAGAAGCTAGATTATCTCAATCATATATATTTGGTACGTGTCTTTGATACAATCTACGATGTCATCAACAGCCAATCAGGTGAAAGGGGGGCGGAGCTTAGCCAGAATGGGGGAGGGGCCTCTCGGTGCAAATTGACCAAGCTAATTTGGACCGACTATAACATACGAAAGGAAAAAGATTACACAAATAGTCCAGTGTGCCCCAGAGGCTACCATTATGCTTACAACCACTCCAGTGCATCATGTAACACAGACATTAAGAAATAATACAAAACCAATTACTGATTTTGATCTGGCAATTTTATTATCAATATACATCTATAAAAATAAATCAAATAATTTAAACTTTCAAGACACCAAGTCACCCAAGACACAGAGACACGTGCTCAGCCAGACTTGATCTTTGACTTTTGGGGTCATATTAAAAGACATTTCGCTGCCCAAGAACTCCTATTTAACAAGGCTTTCTTAGGAGTTGTGGGCATTTCCAGGAGTAGTTTTATGACCCTGATGGTAGTTTGACCCTTCCTCTGTACCGTGAACCTAAAGAAACACTCATTAGAACCCGACTGACCCCCTCTTTGACCTTTAGAAATAGCTGATGTGAGAGGCCAAAGTGTCTTATAATACCGACCTTGGTGTCTTTCAATTACTTCTCACAGGGATAGAATGTTGCTTCTTTATAGTTTGTTTATCTTCCCTGGAATTGCTACAAATAAAAATAAAAAAATAGATAAATGAATAAATAAACAGAACACTAGAACACCCACCTGAAGAAGAATTTTTATTGCCGGAGAGTCCGAGAGTGACCTTTAAGCTTTGTACACGGCCTGTTGAGGAGTCCCCTTTGGAGTCCCCTTTGCCTGTGGAAAATGGACAGTAAAATTAAGCATCACAACCTTAAAAAAATTAAGACTAAAGAGGCTGTGCATTACAAAAACATCTCATAAGTAACAAGTAAGCCTTAGTCAGATACAGTAAAGGTCTGCTAATCTGAATAACAGGAAGCCCATCCAAAATTATCCTTAAGCGTTTCTATATTTTCTGATAATTTCCTGGGTTCCGCAAGTAAGTTATCCTACAGTATTTTTTCAGTTTACAGTTTCCTGCCTTAACAGACTTGGACCTTTATAATAGGCACACCTAACATCACCGTAGCCGATCCAGGATTCAGGACGTTTCCTAGGGTAGAGGAGGTAACGTTATAATTGTATTTCGTAAAGAATCCTTATAACCAAAACCTAACTAAAATTATGAGTATTCTTTTTCTTGAACACAACATTGAATAAACAACAGAACAATAATATGAAAATACGTATAGCCACCGTTACCAGATTGTCGTTCTCAGAGCACAGTATTTACTGGTTTCTGACGCCTAACTATTGCCAAGAAACATCAGAATTTAACTCTTTTAACGATAACTGTAAATGAGTTTTGTTATTGGAGCCCAGAAGACAGTTTGGGGTAGGAAGTCGGGAAATATAATCGGCTGAGTACAACAATTTGGCAACGCTGAGGCTATAGCCCCGTGGCCCAAGGCAGCAGGCCCGCCATTTTGAGGGTATCAGATACCTGAAATAGCATATTTTTACTGCGCAAAGAAGGTAATGTCACTTATTGTGACTGTGAGCTTTCACATTTATCTATTTGTGTATATTTCATGGTGGCAAAACCTAAATTACCAGTTTCATTTTTACTAGTGACACGAATTTGTGACTGCTTATCACAATAGAATTTCACTCTAATAAATTAATCAGACACCACAGAAATATTATCAGTGTGTGCATGAATGAATACAAAGATTAGCACATACTTTGATTTAACTCTAGGATGTCTCGTGGATCATTAATTAATAAAAACAAAATATCCGGATAGGCTACTCTTTAGCCCGTTACCTTCAACGGCCCCCCAAAAACAGTCCCTCCGCCAAGTTTGTACCTCACATTTGGTGATGTTAGGTGCGCCTATTTCCTGAGCTGCACAAGTCATAGTTATTTAATTTCTTCAGCTTACGATTTCCTGCCTTGACAAATTTGTACTACTGGGATTTTCTGACCACTGGAATTCCAACTAGTGGGCCTTTACTGCAGTTGACAATCTGGACTTTTTAATGTTCTAGACATGATAGAAGCATCGTCATACATTATTCTTCATCCTATTGTTATTATTATTGAGATCCATTTAAGGGCAGCAAGGAATTTGATAGCCATCATCAGAGTGAGTCTTAGAATAGAAGTTTGTAGTTGGGACAGAATTAAGGCTTCTGTTATTGAGGAAGAAGAGGTGAAGTTTATATATAGGAGGGATGATTTTTCACAGATAGGTATTTCAATCTTATGTGCTGGGGGAGAAAAAGAATCTGCTCTGTAAAGACTATCACAACTCCTTCTTTCCTACTCACTTATAGTTGCGTGAACCATCGGGGTGTTGTGGTTGGAAGATGAGTTAGAGTTGGAGAGCTTGCGACCCTCTCCTTTTCCTCCCCCCTGGTGAGGCTGTTGGTGTTGGTCTTGCTGCAGCTTTTGCTGAGACTGTTTCTGTCATGGCAACCATTATGATAAGTCCCAACTCTAATTGCTGCTGTTTTTGATTTTTTTATGCATGACATGAAACTATATCTGTGTCAGAAACACAAAACCTGGTAAGTTTGGACTCCATTCACAGATTATCAGGTTCTGAGTTTTAGGCTCAACACCAAGCATTAAGTATTAAATATTAACCTGGTAGCAGCGACGGGCCAAATTTGTGGCTTTACCGTGTAGCAGCGATGGGCCAAATTTGTGCCATGATTTAAACCCCCAAAAATAAATGATACATAATCTGATCACAAATGCTTTGATATATATTATGAAATGGTTTGTGTGAGGGGTGATTTTTTCTCATTTTTCTCGCTTGGAGGGACAACTAAGAAACATGATCCCCGCTGCTACCGGGTTAAATATTACCTAAGAGTGAACTAATTTTTGTCATTCTTAAGAATTACCAGGATTCGGCAAAGAACACCAGAGAATTAATAAATAAGTAAAGTAAACCTTTGGATTTGCATGGCCAAGAGATGCCTTTGCCTTTGTAAATACTTTAAAATATCTATGTGTAATAAAATCCTGCATTATAACTCAAAATTTCTGTGTTGTTTTATACACACTTGCCTAACACTGAGACTGGCAACAGTGTTTCAAATCCACAAATATTTGAGTGACATATTTAGTGGATAAAAGTTATATAGAACCGAAAAATTCTTCATTACTATTTAAGTTTCAATTCATCTTTGTAAATATGAATGTTATATATATTAAATATTTCAAGTAGCAAATATGGAGGGATTTGAACGTTCAAAATAAAAAAATATAATTAGTTGTTATGCGATCACATTTAGTACCATTTTGTCAGGTTTGAAACCTACTGCAGAAAAACAGCAAATTGTCTTACCTGAGAAATATCAAGCTTTGCTCTCTTAGACTTGCGATTCCCTGAAAACGGAAACAACAAGATTAAGCATAACTAGAGCACAAAACTTACACAAGATACACATCAACTTTAACCCAGCATAGATAACCTGTGGACTAAAACTTTTCTTTATATACTGTGATGTCAATACAGACAAATAAAAATAGGTCAAAATAAAAATAAGTCGAAGTGGAAAGAGTAATAGTAATGTTGAGAGTGGTGTTGGGAGAGGAGGGGAACACAAACTACATAATGTTCATACGAGTAGTGAGCTCTTTGGTGAGGAACTGAATAGTATACTGTTTATGTATGTGTAAAAATCCATCTCATATAAGAGTCAAGCCCGGCATTTTTGAGTCAGAAAGAGCAGGTCTGAACCTATATATTTTCTTATTACAGTTTTGTTATTCATATCACCAACCAAATATGTGGTGCTAAGCCAATCACATTCTCTTAACAAGTGGCAAATACTAACTTGCTTTACAGATGTATACTTAGCAAAAATGTATTCAGTACCTATGGGTTGAGTGAATAGGATCGGATCTACAGACACATGTTACACTTGTTGGGTGGGTACTAATGGCCATAACACCATGTCTGTAGATTTTGATCATATTATATTCAATCAACCCATGGGCATTCGATACTTTTTAACTGACTGTGCATACCAAAAATTTACACATTTAATTCACTAATAAAGTATTTTTCACCGAAGTCAAATAACTTAAGACTGAACAGAATGCAATAACGATATACAACACCATAGACAGCTAAGAAGCATACAACTCCAGCAAAGAAAACGAGGCATGATCTCCAGTAGCTCCAGGATATATTTTAGGGGAGGCTTAGGGGTGTGGGGGGACTTCCTCTGTGCAGAGGGGGAAGGGGAGGGGGATGAGGTTGTACCCAGAAAAATAATCAATAATCTATTTCAAAGTTCATGAGAAGCTAAGGGGGTCCTGAGAAGACTTTTGGACGGGTTTATGCCTTCTTATGACCCTTGGCATTATTTTTATTCTTATTGTTGAGATCCGTGAAAGGACATCGAAAGAAAATAAAAAAAATTGATAGACCCAAACCCTTGATGAGCAGACATGGATATGAAAACATGGAAATGGAAGATGCGCAAAGTGATGAATAGCAGGAGTGGGATGAAGTTTGTGAAGTTGTCTGTGAAGTTGTTTGTGAAGCGAAGTGAACCCAGACCTTTGATGGGATGAATTATACAGCTTTCGTAATGTCAGCAAGCAGGGCAACAAACTGTGTGGGTGTCTAGTGAGGCCCATTACACTCAACAATCTCTCTTGACTTTATCTGTTTTCTTGAATAATATATGAAGCCCTCCTCCTCCTCCTCCTCCTCCTCCTTCCTAAACTGGGTCTGTAAATGATATCTAAAAATTACTGAACCCGCACGATTGATATATTTAGCACTTCAGTCTTATTGCCTATCAAGCCATTTGAACATATGTTACCATGAAAAAATAATCTGGTAAGGCAAGGGAGGCCAATTACGCAGATGACAAAAAACAAAAAAAATAGAAAAAAAATTAGTCATGAAGGAACCTAACAATTGAAATGTCCTCTCATGAATAATCTATTTTGCATCTGAAATCAAGCAGACACCGATTTGGAGTCCTGTTATGCTCGTGAGATATATTTGTGGGGCTATAATTGCTATTTACACTTTTTTTTTCTCTTCTTACAGCTAAGGAGACAGTTCAAGGGCGTAAAAAAAAAAAAAAAAAAAAAAAAAGCCCGCTACTCACTGCTCCTGAATGGAGATCAAAGGAGTGTTCAAAAAGAGAGGTCAATTTCGGGAGGAGAGGTGTTGCTAAAATTATCTGGTATTTGCTTTATTCCTAGTTTTTCATTTGATGTGACAACAGAAAGGTTCAATTAGGCCATGAAAACTATTTTGCTTTGCTTATCTTTCTCTTTAACCCTGGAACACAAACCCTATGCTGAGTCAAACTATTACAAACCCCTGGGTGAAAAATACTCAGTTTTTTTTGTGTGTGTGAAAAATCAAGAAAATTTGTTCTAATCCATATAAAAAAATTAAAAAATAAAAAAAATAAAAAAAACGCAGAAAATATAACTGTCATACTTTTGTTCCTTTTATAAGTGACTGAGAACAATAAATTAATACTAAAGGGGTGACCAAAAAATTACAAAAAACACCAAAATTTACTTCATGAACATAAAATTTGAGGTACAGATAATATAGCAGCTGAAGAGTTGAGTGTTGGCCTACACACAAGTGGGTCATGGGAGCCTCAGCTGGTGCGGCCACAGCCTCCTGGTATGACTACAAACTGTACTGGAGACAAACAAAAATGGGCTAATACCCCAAAATCCACTCAGGGGAAATCCAAAGACAGTTGTGCGATGCCACCTCCCTCGGCCACAGCACAATTAGACTGGAAGCTATGGTACAGGGCGAGGTGCTAGGACCAGAACCCGTATAGTGCTCACATATCACCCATATCTTTGGGTTTGTGTTCTGGGATTAATAGGCCTTTTCACTTATGATACACTTCACAGTTGTTTCTTTTCACAGTAACATATGATCATTTAGTAGTGATGACTTATTTTTCCCTTGGTAATGGTTAATACTGGTGAAAAATGTGTCTGCATACATCACATGCAATTAGTCAGGCCAACACTCTCCTTTATCTTCGTGTGAATGTTCCTTTATGGCCAGCCTACTACTATATTTCCATCATTGTCTCTAAGGATCATTAATAATCTTCCTTGTAATCAATCGTCATTACATCGACGCCTTCTCCTAGGAGCTCCCACCAGGGGATGGCCACGGCAGAAGAGTTTCCAACTTTCTCTATCCAGACACTCCCTCCTTGCCTGCTCAAAGTTTCTCAAAGATCTTTCCCCCTCTCCTTAACGTACTCCTGCACCCTATCTCTCCATTTCACTGGAGGTCGTCCTTTAGCATTCCCTCCCTCTGTCTCACTCACATACACCATGTGGCCAAACCACTGTCGCTTCACTTCTTCCACCACTCCACACTTCTTCCCTTCACCCCCGTGACACATTCCATAACGCTCGTACACACTTTCATTACTCATTTCATCCATTCTACTCACACCACAAGCACTCCTCAAATAATTCATTTCCACTGCCTGCACTCTAGACCTCTGACTTTCATTCCAGGCCCACATTTCACTTGCATATGTGAGGGTTGGTACTATTATTGTATTCCTCAAATCCCTCTTTACCCCCATGCTCACACTTCTGCCATTCATGATTCGTTCCAAAGACCCTACCACCCTTCTTCCTTGTAATACCCTTTCTCTTGTCTCTCCCTCTGTACCACCATGCTTACACATAACTGATCCACGGTGCTTAAACTCATTGACCTCCTCCATTTCTTCCCCATTCAAAATTATTTTGCATTCTTTTTCACCTTCAATTCCCACTCTATATGGGCATACAAAATCTGCAACCTCACTCCTACTTCGCTCACAAACCATCACTTTACTTTTGTTGACATTTACTTTCAGCTTTCTCCTTTTACAGACACTATCAAAAACAATGACCAAATTTTGTAGGTCACTTTCATTTTCTGCAATGAGCACTGTGTCATCAGCAAACAGTATCGAATTCCGTACCCACTTCCTTCCCTCAGCGAACATTTTTACTCCAACTTCCCCAACTTTGCCCTCCATTTTTCTAATGACACCATCCATATAAATATTGAACAACCACGGTGACATGACACACCCCTGCCTTAAGCCCACTTTTATCTCAAACTGTTCACTTGTTTCTTTGGCACATGCAGATGCATCCTCATAGAAAGACTTTATTGCACTAAGCAGTTTTCCTCCATCATAAATCTTTATAACATCCCTTGTAATCAATAACTCATTAATTCTTTTGCTCATAACTTAACCCTAATTTTCAAATGACAAGGGTGCTTAAGAACTTTGGATGAGATGCAGCATTACGCTACTTCAGATTTATCTATTATTTATGAATAAAGATTTGATTTCATGATATAGATTATAAATGCAATAATTTTGGGTGAAGCATAACAAAGCTGGTGGCCTTCAATGTTAAAATTTCTTCAACTATCTGAAATAATTCCCCACACAACAATCTACTTATTCAGTAACACTCAATTAAGCCCCTTCCTTATAGCCTTCACAGCAGGATAATAATACTCTATTCATTATTCATAATTTGAGACCAGGCATGTACCTTAAATAAGTTCTTGTATTCCACTGGATGTTGCAAGAGGCAAGACAATACATTCTTTGCTACACTGCTTATTGAAGCATTAAAAATGCATGTGTGCACTCAAGTATTGAAGTGCTGCAGCAATGGGGGCTTAATTGCTTTATACATGTGTAATTAATGAGTTATGGAGGCAAACAGGTCCCCTTACAGGACAGACCTGCACTACAAGCTTGCCATGGCCACTGATACAGGCTGGGGCAGTGACATCCTCCACCAACTTGCACTATTTGAACAATTGTGCTGTCTTTGGATAAAGGTACTTTCTAATAATATTTGCCACAGACGAACACCAGCACTACTTTCATTGGGACTATAATGAGTGTGTGGGAGGCTTACAATAAACAAAGACAATGAAAATTGACTATTACTTTAAAAGTCTTGTTTCTGGACACAGGAAGGTAATTGTTCATATCTTTTTGTGTTTACAGTTCCTACTAACTGCACAGGCTGGCCTTTATTTATGATGCAAGTGCCAAATTTTACCACCCTTATTTACAAGTGCACAGATAAGTGAAATAGTGTAGAAAACAAAGACTGCCGCTCAATAAAACTAATCAGAGGCTAATTCAGGCATGACCATGAAAGATGATGAGCCATGATGCCCCTCATGAACGTAAATCATTCTGAGGTGAAGACAGAAATCAATATGGACATTGCACAAATGTCTGTGACTAATGAGGAAAGGTGTGTGAAATGAAAGACTGCAAGCAAGCTAGGTTCACAAACTTAAGATTGACTTGATGACGCAGAAGAGGGTTGAATGAACTGACTTGAAAAGCCAATTTAAGCACCAGGCTTGGAGTTCATACAGCACAGCGTGAGGTGAGTGGCTCATTCAGGACAGTTCAGTCCATTCCACTGCATATTTTTCTTTCATTGTTATTTTAATTCAATTGACTGGACCCCTCATAAGCTTAAGAGAAAAAGGTTGGAATTATGATCTATAAATACAAACTGCTATGAAGTATCAAAAATGAAAATCAGTTTAATATCCAGTTTCCTTACAACAAAATGCTGGTCATTTCTTATACTACTTCAACAGCCTCGTTAGCTTCCCCATTAGAAGTTATGACATAACTAAAGCTAGGAAGTAATGTAGAACTTAACTATTAGAACCTTAACTCCTCCCATAACAAAAACTCTTCCTGAAGATTTACTATTCAATCTTCACTTCTATACAGCCACCTTAGAATATGACACACTGATACTGTCATACGAATGCCAGTTGTGTAGTTTAT
The DNA here is from genome assembly GCF_024679095.1 of Eriocheir sinensis. Classification (NCBI taxonomy): domain Eukaryota; kingdom Metazoa; phylum Arthropoda; class Malacostraca; order Decapoda; family Varunidae; genus Eriocheir; species Eriocheir sinensis. Next base: position 26,875,132 of record NC_066512.1, read on the forward strand.
TTTTTACTTTTATCCTCCCTTTTACATACTGACATGGACTTACTGATGCAAAAATAGTGCCAATATTAGTTACTGAAGCAATACATATTTCATACAATATTTAACTCAAATGAATTGACTCGGGCAACAAAATTTCACAAAGGGGCTCCTTGTGGATCATCTCTAAACTATAGGATTGTTGATTTGTGTATGTAAAGCCAGCATTACCTCTGGCTTTTGGGAAATTATGCAAGTACTGGTGCTGAAGTAAGTTGAAGCTCCCAACCAATGGGAGAGAATTTAGTCAGCTAATTTTTTTTCTTTTTTTCTTTTTGTAAAAAGACAGTCGTCTCCTGGGTAACTACTATAGAACACACAATGCATATTTTATTACATAGCCAAGTGAATGACCTTCCAGGAACACTAACTTATGTTTTTTTTTCCATCTTCATGACTTCACAACTTTACAGAAAAAAAAAAATCCGTATTCTTAGTGATAATTATTACTTCCTTATCACTAATCCAACCGTGGAAGATGCAGCAAACTTGAAATTTTACTAAATGAATGGAATTTTTAAAAATCTTAGGACATAAGTTAGTCTGTCAGTTTCACGTTAAGTAAAAAATTCACTAGAGTGATCTTTTTTTATAGTTTCTAATAACATCACACAGCCTGAAGAAGCATAATTCTCAGAGGGCAACGCTAGCTCTTCTGGAATTTTGAGTATGAAAAATGACAGACAAACTTACTTATCCAACCACCTTAAAGTTTTCTGATTTGTATTACCAAAGCCATGAACAAGTTCACCCTAAGCACTTAAAATGAATATTTAAGCTAAAGACATTATCCTGACAGTTAACAATTCAAAAGCTTGAAACATGAAAACACTAGAAACACATCTAAGTCCTACACTTCCAGAGAGGGTCTTCATGCTCTTGTAATGACTGAAGATTCCTCTTGATACCTTGATAATGCAGCTTCAATTCACTGGCTACAATCATAATGATAAAAATAAAGGACAAAAAAAATTTAATAAAAAAGAAAAAATAAAGTAATTAAGGCATGTCACCATATCACAAGTTCAATGGCTACTTACCATCAGATGCAGCATAGAGGTTGGATATAAGATAACCTAGGTAACATTAAGGTATGGAGGAAATGGTAAGTGAAGAGTTTCAGGAAATGTCTTCAAGTCAGTGTTTTCAATGAGGATCACCAGAGTGCAATCTGTGTCCAGGGGACATGGGACAAAGAAATAGTTAATTAGAAGGATGACTCATTTATTTTTATAATACAACATTTGTATCTGCTAATAAAGACACAAACACATGTTAAGTTGACAGTGATGCACCAGGAGGAGTACATACCACTTTCTTAGTTCATATGTACAGTGGTGGTCTGGCCACGGGCTCACAATAACGCTTGGCAATGTTCAACTGATAGCTTATTGCTCACTTGAAATTAAGCAAACGCACCTAAATACAGAAGATATACTAGACCTAAAAGATGTGGCGGCAGTCAAATCCTGCCCATACATCCATGGAGAATCATTACAATCCTTACATTATCTCACAGCATCACCTAAGGTTACAAAAATTTTATGTATTTTTGTAGGATAAAAAATATTGTGAAAGTACAAATTCTTTAAATAAAGAACTTAAGCCTATTTTTAGATGGAGCTTTACAGTTATACATTACTGGAATTATGATGCACCATTGTTCAATACTGGTATTGAAACAGATACAACACTGCTAACATCCTCACTCTTGGATTTGCACTCATACAATCACTCACTCTTTGAGAGGTTACTGCACTAGGGTGGAAGGATGGCTTAGCTGATGTTACAAGTCTTTTTATCAGATCCTCCCGCTCTCAGGTACTGGTATGCTATACCCCTTCCACCACAGAACAAGGTATCAGCACATTAGCCACTGCAATGCAAGAGTTTACACTGCGGATTGACAAGTTCAGTGGAAGGGGTTAAATACCCTCTGCAGTGGGTTTGTGATGATACCTTGTGGCCTATGGATCCAGACCACATGAAGCCAGTGAGTGCAAACAATGTGTTGGAGGCCAGCAAGCCGGCAGCATCATGTGCTCACTTGGTCCAAGGCAGTGAAACTGAACAGGAACGACTTTGGCCCTCAAACTCAGAAAACCTTGAAATGATGACAATATGCAACGAAACAAACCTCTACCCTCTGAATTTCCCTCTGGCCAACCCAACCTTTCATTTCCCTCTGGCACTCTGGTGCGAGTGAAACAGTGAGCAATAAGCCACCATTCACACAGTCTGCCACGTGTAAGTGTGACCCAGCCTGACCTCGCTCATGCCAATCCACAATGCATCTTGGTGCACAAACTCGCTGACCCCTGAACACATCCCTGCACTCTGGCCTGATCCTTACAGTACAATCTTTGTGCCTTGTTCTTGTGTCCACAGTGGTGGGGAGAGACAAGCCATTAACATAACTATTATTTAATGAGAGAGAGAGAGAGAGAGAGAGAGAGAGAGAGAGAGAGAGAGAGAGAGAGAGAGAGAGAGAGAGAGAGAGAGAGAGAGAGAGAGAGAGAGAGAGAGAGAGAGAGAGAGAGAGAGAGAGAGAGAGAGAGAGAGAGAGAGAGAGAGAGAGAGAGAGAGAGAGAGAGAGAGAGAGAGAGAGAGAGAGAGAGAGAGAAGAGAAGATGAGAGAAGAGAGAAGATGAGAAGAGAGAAGATGAGAGAAGAGAAAGTGATGGGAGAAAAAAGAAAAGAAAATAAGAGAGGAGAAGAGGAGAGAAGAGAGAGACAAGTGATGGGAGACGAGAGAAGAGGAAATAAAAGAGAGTATGAACAGGGGAGAGCATAAGCAGAGGCTCGTAAAGGAAAAGTGAAAGGCAGCACTGTCATGTTTGGGGCTAGGTGGATGCCAACAGCCCCAGCTTAACTTATAATATAAATAGGTTATGTGCCAAAATCATCTGGCACACTGGGAATGAACTGACTATTTACAAATGAATAAAAAATGGGAAAAATATATCAGCTGAATGACGTAACAATATTGGTCACAATGATATAAAATCTCTTATCCCATAGGGAGAGAAATGCACATCTAACCTGCTTCTGAGTCTGAGGAATCTGAAGATGATGATGAAGATGATGATGATGATGAATCACTATCTGAAGAGGAGGAGCTGGATTCTGTTAATCGTGACGTGCCTCCCCCAACCACATCTACACTCTTGTTTTCCTCTGTAAAAGAATAATTTTGATGAGTGAACACATAAATACACAATGACACATAACATAAATATTCTCCTATTCCTTCTGCATCACAAACCCTGTCTATCTCAACCAGTTACTCGTCTTTTCTCAAATTTCCCTTATCCCTAAACTAAGCATCTCTGGCCATCTTGCTACAAGTTGTTTCCGAATTACCTTCACCATTTCCACTGTCACAAACTCTTGAGACTCTTGTCCACACAATCATAGAAAAACGGCAAGAGCACCTGAGCACACACTCCTCGATTCACCCTCACATGATTCCATACTCCACACATTTCCATACTCACTTCCTACTCTGTCCACAAATGATCCGTTAATACCTTTTATATGTTCCTTAAAATGTTAATTTCAGTGCTCTTAACCTTAACCTTTTGACTCATGCCAATCCAGCAAATTGTTTCTTTCCTCTTACTGTCACATCACTATCTTGCAACACTGTATACCTTCCAATACTAAGCCATTTCACATGAGTCAAAGAATGAAACAATTTTTCCCTACCACTCTTCTCTCTCAAGAAATGCACATTTATAAGCATTTTCATAGCTAAGGAGTTATTTACATAAATATTTCTTTCCTAACACAAGTCCTAGTTTGGGACCGTCCCTATTTCATACCACAGAATCCGCATGGTACCTGGTACCTACTGGTCCTTTGCAATCTTCTATCTATCTATATCTATCCTGCCTTGTCCCATTACAGGATCTCCCAAGTCATGGTCAGGGAAGAAGCACTGCCAATTTTATCTGTTCCAGCACTCCCTTTCCGAACATTCAATTCCTCGCCTGCCATACACACATATCCAATACTTGTCCACACTAGTGATCCTTTTCACAGGTGGTATCCCCATATCCTGCCCACATACATGCTCTTCGCAATGCAATCCTTATCAATTCTCACCACAAGTCCAAGCCATCTCAGGTCATCACATTTTACCCATTAAACTACTCCACAATCCACTCCCTTTGCTGTCACAACCACATCAAATTTCTCATACACATCATTATTTTCCCTATATCCCATTTTGGGACACCCTATGCACCTACCTCTTCTATAGCTCATTTTCACTGCTCATATTCGTGATTTCTGTGCTACAATCCACGTCCATGTCTCTCATATATACGAGTTGGAAGGATAAAGCTATTTCTTGTGCCCTTCTTTACCCCCATGCTCACACTTCCTTTTACACCTGTACAGCACACCTTGCACTTGCCGGCCTTTCGATACTCTCTCCATCCGTGCTCTTATACCTCCATAAAACTATCCTAAAGTATGTAAACCCAATCATTTCCTCAGTGTTCTCTTCTGCAACCTCTTACACTATGTCATGTTATCTGCCCTAACTCATTACAGCTTTGCAAAACTGGTGGACTGCTCTCTTCCCCTATCCAATACTTTTACCTTACTCTTGCCTATATTTCCTTTTAACATTCTCTTCTTACAAACCCTGTCACTATGTTGTGTTCTCTGCCCTAACTCTGTATGGCTTTGCAAAATTGTCCTTTCCAATACCTTTACTCTTACATTTACTTTCAACTTTCTCCTCTTACACACCCTGTCATATGTCTCCACAATCCTCTGCAGTATCCTTTCATTTCCTGCAAACACTGTATCATCTGCAAATAAGCCTGTCACCATGAACTGCCTCCTACCGAACACTTTCAGCCTTGCATCTAAATCCCAAACTCTGGCTTTCATTTCTTCTGTACAACCATCCATGTAAATACTGAACTGCCAAGGTGACATCACACACCCTGTTTTAACACCTATACCACCACCATAACTCACTCAGCTCCCCATGTGCACCGAGGAACTCACATTGTTGCACCAAGATCTGATCCCTGCCCTCCCATAGCATGTATCTTCAGGACATTCCATAAACCCTGCCTGTTAATGTTGTCATAAGCCTTCTCCAGGTCCATGAAAGTAGCAAACAGCTTTCTACTCTTCTCTAGGAACATTCCATTTATCTTTTTCATTGGAATGATCTGGTACCCATCTTACCTTTGAAAACTAATATTACATCCAAAGAGCAAAAGAAATCAGAATTTGCTGAAAAGACCTTAAATATCATGCATGACATCAACAAGGCTAAAAACTCATTGTACTCCTGTTGACTGACTCTGTGTAACAGCAGAGACCAAGAAAATCTTTCAAGTGACAACTTTTTAGACCTAGCCTTGCACTAGACTACCAATATATATATGAAGTTTTCCAGGCTCTCACTGACTGTCACATGCATGAACACACTGTACTGTTTCATCCAGCAAGCCTCAAAGCATCACAACCTTTGTCTTGGTTTTGGTTAATCAAGGAGAGCTACAAAAGCAAATATTCCTCTTTGGGGCTTACAGTTATTACTCAAATATATACTTCTTTTAATCTTCTGAGTGCTTCCCAAGTGTTCAAACAAGGAATCAATAGCTCCACAGAGCAGGTTAGAAACACTACATGTAGGGAACTCCAGGGAAAGGAAGGCAGGAGGACGTAGGGTCTGTGAACGGTACTTACCTTTCTTGGGCGTCTTTCTTGCTGTTGCTGGATTACCTAGTTGACCAGTTACATCTTGCAATCGCTTTTCAAGCTCCTGCTTCTTTTCAGCCATAGATTCTTCTTTAGTTTTAGAAAGGACATTTTTCTTTTCAGGTCGGGCTGTGAAGGTGTATTAAGTGTTATGAAACAAAAATGTATTTCAATGCCACTCTAGATACTTTAAGGTTATCATTAAAAAAATGTGTACAATCATTATTCAACTTAATATCTGATCCTGTAACAAAATAGCATTATACTCACTTATCATTTTCTTAGGTTTTTTCCTGAGGCAAGAGGCAACGTATGCTTCCAGTTCTCTTAGGGTTGAAGGCTTCAAGGTCTCAAAGTCTATTTCTATTTCATCAGGATTAGAATCCCTTAATGATGGTTCTCTGGTCTGGATGATATGCACCACTCTTCCCAGCTTGTCACCTGTTGAAGACGAAAATCACTCATGAGGGAGAATGCAGATTGGGGTTACATATTTTAGGGGTGAGCAATAACTTCACTTACAAACTTGTTTCAACCATTCAAACTCATAATCAGAAAATGAGGAAGACATTCAAATAAAATGTATTACTTACCAGGGAGTTTGTTTATATCTAAACTAAGTTGCCTCTTCTCATCATAGGACATGGGCTTAGCATTGTCTTCATCCTCTGAGTCAAACACCATGCCCAAGGGACCACCAGCTGCTTTCTTCTTTGATTTGCTCGCATTAGACCGTTGTCTCTTTTGTTTATTATTACTAGTTTTATTTTTCTTAGGTTTAGCAGGAACTGGGCCGGGTGCTGGTACACTAGATGGCGCCACAGAGGCCGCCACCACGGCCGCCGCAGGTGTGTTCTGGTTAACTAGAGGCGCCGTAGACATGGGCAAGTTTGGGAGGTCTGATAGCATTTTCTCTCGGTCTTTACTTTTCTTCTTAGTTTTTTTCTTCTTTTCTTTCCCTCTTCTCAAAGACTCCTCTACTAATAACTGTAAGAAAAGGGAAAAAGGAGAATAAACGGTCTGACATAAAATTATATATAAATTCTTGCAAAGTTTAAGCCATGAGTTACTGCTTACTGGATCATATTTTTCATTAAACTAAAGGATACACTATCCTTCCTAAGCTTATTTTATAAAATGAAATAAGGCAAAACTCACTTTCATTTGCTCCTGAACTTGTCTTAGTTGCTCTTGGAGTTGAACAAGTTTTCTTTCTCTCTCGTCTTCTGAGTCGTCTGTTTCACTTTCACTTTCACTGTCAGACTCCTCAGAGTCTGTGGCTGGGTGAATTTCAAATGGCTCATCTTCTGGTACTTTGGCATACCTGTTTGAGGAAAGGTGTTCTTGAATGAAGATGCCTGGCACCCTACTTTTAGTATGCAACTATGCAACACAATACCTGCAACTCTGCCATGCACAAGATGCACTATTATGGTCAAACCTCTTCCTTTGAACTTCTTAAAAAAAGTTTGTGGAATGAAAAATTGCAGGTTATCTTGTAACATGGTAAAACTGACAGTATAGCAGACCTGCCTCCCTTCAAGCCATCAATTTATGCTACTAATCCATTATAATATCAAACTTGATGTTCTACTTTGCATTTACCAAGCAACAGCTCACATTTTTTAAATCTTATAAGTAATATGTGTACTTAATGCTTGAAGATATACTTAATAATCATTAGTCAAGTTGCAATTCAGCCATGAAACAATATCACTCAACTGCTCTGAAACCAAAGTACAATTTGATTGATAGCTCCCACATTATGTATGGGCTGAATATTGGTATTGCATATGGTTTCTTTTAGAAGATTAGCTGGTATACTGGCCTTTCTTTCTTAATGATACAGGAGAAAATACCTGAGGCCAAACCAATACAAAAATAATACTCACCTCATTTCAAAAACATCTTGTAGCTTTCTTGCCATGGCTACCACGTCATGGTCAGGAGGGTTGTATTTGTAACAATTTGTGAATATAGTTCTAACATCATTAGCAAATTCTGCACCATTCTTGTACTCTCTATTGTCCATTTTTGTCTGGAAACAAAGGCAAACAGTACATAAGAAACACGTAAGAAGCTAATCAAGGAGCCAAGAACAAGAAATCTGTGTGCTTATAACCCATAAGCTATCCCTTATTATTTGTTTTAACGGTTAGTGAAATTAACTTATGATATTTTAACTAGCACATAACAATTCTCATCACATGCCTCAACTGTTCTTAAATGTTATGCTTCACCCATTCCACAGAAATCCTACAGCCCTCTCATCCATAAAGCATAAACGTTATCACTCCTTGTGCCACCCAATCTTACATAAGAACATAAGGAGTCTGCAAGAGGCTAGTTGGCCTATACAAGGCAGCTCCTGTAATCCTAACCCCACCTTACCTCACTATCCATGACTTTATCCAACCTCTTCCTGAATGTATCTATGGTATTGGCACCCACAACATGGCTGCCAAGCCTGTTCCATTTATCCACCACTCTATTGGTAAACCAATTCTTGCTTATGTCTTTGTTGAATTTGAATTTATTTAACTTAAAACCATTGCTACGTGTCCTACTTGGTTCTTTTACAACCAAAACCCTGTTGACATCCCCTTTATTGAAGCCCTTCATCCATTTATAGACTTCGATCAGGTCTCCTCGCAACCTTCACTTTTCTAGTGTAGATTTAAATGCTTCAGTCTGTCCTCATAAGGCAAGTTTCTCACCCCCTGAATCATCTTTATCAGTCTTATTCAACAGGAGCCTGTCTTCACACAAGATGCCTTTGCCAGCTGTACCCAATTCCAAGACAGTCAGAGCTACAACTTTCAGGTATCTAAATGCTGTAATTCTTTCCAATACTATTATGACCAATCTTCACTGTACAAACACTTACTTAACTTTCTTAACATAAACATTACTCTCATTACATAAAGCTGCAAGTATGATACTCTACCTTGACTGTGCCTAAATCCATTGGATGTTTGATGATCTCGTGATAATCTGATAACCCGAGGAGATCTGCATCAACTGGTTTATAGAAGGGCCACGCATATCCCTGGAAGAAATGAAGGGTAGTGTGTATTACTGGTTACTGTGCTGATGTGAGGTTTGGGACTCCCCACCACTACTTCCACATAAAAATGTACTTGCACTTGTAAATTTTATCATAACTTTTTCATTTATATCATGAAGAAAGAGATCATTTAAACTTACCGAATGCTTTTTAGAAAAAAGTTCTTTGAGAATTTCGTTGCAGTTTTTGAAGGACTCTGAAACCTTCCCCTTTGGCTTCGTGCTGTGTTGTGGCTGCAAAGCAAGAATATATTAATAGCACTACAGCATTCTGGTAAATAAATGGCTTAGCAATTTCCAAAATCAACTAAAGATATTGATAAATAATTAATTGAATATTTCTCTACAATTTCCCATATAACGCATGCTGTTATATGTTTGACTGGAAAACAAAACACTGTTAGCCCTAAGAAATTTCAACACATGCCTGAGGAGTATTTATCAATTTAGTCAATGGTGTGCTTTCTCTGCTATTGTATGAAAGATTTGGCCAACACTCGTATTGTCCTGTCTCCAACTACCTGCTTTTATTAAACTATTATAAATTCATGGCTGATGGTAACTATCTATGCATCCAGACTTTTCAGTATTAATGATTCTACTACGGAAGCCAAACTACATTCATTCTGAATCTTGTTTTCCTCAATTTGTTCATGTCCCCTTGTCTTTCCACGAATTAATTCACCAGTAAGTCTTCCCAGTTTACAGGCTTCAGATCCTTTATGAGTCTGAACATCAAAATCAAGTCACCTTCTCTCTTCTTTATTGCAATGAACACAGCTCCAATTTATGTAGTTTCTTTGTACTGCAGTTCTCTTAGCTTTGTATTATTTTTATTCCTGGTCACAGTACTCTTTTTAACTTGTGTACGGTTTTCTTTTTCAGGTGACGTGATTACACCATGAACACTCATTTAACTGCATATTATTCTCTGTGGTGAAGCAGTTTGAATGCCTAGCTATAAACCTGCAGGTGTGGGTTTGATCCCTGCCTGAGGAAGTTGGTGTCCAGCTCACTCAACTGTTCATTCTCCCTTTCGAATTGGTCATTAAATGGGTACCTGGGTAAACCTGAGGGCAGTAAACTGTGGTAACCCTTAACCTGTATGTCACATTTGCCCTGTGTCCTGGGGTAATAGATTCTTAGCCATCAAAAGCTCAATGGCCAATGAAATGGAGATAAGCGCTGAGGCCATGTGCAGCTACTTGTATGCCCCCAAGGTTGCCATTGATTTCTAAAGTCAGTACCTTTGCCCCAGTTTTCCCAGCTCAATCCTTTATGCTCTCACTTCTGTGCTTGTCAGTATCATTACTCCTCCATTACATTTAGTATATCTATCTTTCCTCCAAATACTATATCCTGACCATCCCAATACCCTTCCATCACTACCATCTCCCAGTTTGGCCTCAGTGAGACATTTATACTACTATTCATGATCTATGAGCTGTTGACTTTGCCCTTCCTTGTTGATTACTGATTACTAAGTATTTCCTTTGCCACAGCCAATTGATCTATTTCTCTTTCACTCTTAATCAATAAGCAGAGCTATTTTTTGCCAAAGGCTGCCTGCCATCTTCAAGGGACTGCACACTTTTTACCAGGTACAGTCATCTTTTACTGATTTTGCTCATTCAAAATGTTAGGTGGAGGGATTTTGTGATTATATCATGACTAAAATAAATGTTGATTAGTTTTCAAGAAAAAAATTCCTGCTTCAAAGAACTTCTTTTCCTCACTATGTTTCAAGATGTATTATTAAGTAAATTAAAAGTTTAATACAGCCTTATCAAACAGATCTTTCACTAATGTGTGGTTGCTTCATAAAAAAACTAACAAATTAAATTGTGAATAACCACACAATAAAAATTGGCATAATCCACAAAAGTATATAAAAAATCTTCACCCCTTCCATGGGTCTGTGAAGATCATTTTTTAAACTAGTTGATATTCACTGCCAGAAGCAGGCTTATGAAAACTAACTTGTTTGTATGCGTGACATAAGAGGATCTAATGTGGGATATAATTAATAAAGGATGCTCAGGAATATTTATTTGTATCATAGCATTGATAAAAGCCCCCGGTCCCCTCCTAAATAGGATATTAGCCACTCGGAGGTGAGGGCATCATAATGCACAGCATACGAATCGCCAAGTTCTAGTGAAGTTGTCTGGAGAGTGGTCATCGCTTTGGTCTCATGCTTTCTCTTCTCTCTTCTCTTAGGTGCCTTTGATGTTAGTCTGGCATATCATGACCTCTCTGAGCAGCAAGTTTTTCTGTAGGTCTCTTACACTTCCCCCATAGAAAAAGATGCCAGATATTACCAATGTACATTTCCACTATTTATATTTTAGTTGAAAAAGTCAGAATGAAACTGAATAAAACGTAACATAGAAAACAGGGACTACTGCAAAGGGATGGAGTCCCACATGAAACATATCAATATTTGACGGGGAAAATATTGTTTAATCACACTGACGTAAAAAGTTTTCTTCTTTTTCAGTTCAAAAAAGTGTGCAGTTCCCTTCAGCCTCTGCCTCTGTTTTTAGACAGCTTGAAGCCAAGTGCTTACCTAACTTGTTAAAAAATCTTAAAAAAAATAAATAAATAAATAAATAAATAATAATGATAATAATAATTTCCTTTACATTAAGTTCAAAACGTGGCAACTGAATTTAACTTCTTGGTGTCCCTTCATTAAGCTGCTACATAAGTCAGGTCTGGTTAAAGGGTTCATTGTACTCAGTCTAAGCCAAGTGTTTCCTAGCTCCTCTGATATCTATCATACTGACTTTGCACAGTTATACTTGCTATGGCATCATTCATGTTTGCACTTCTAATGTTTATGATAGCCCTCATTCTTACTCCTGTTCTTTATTTCCTTCAAACTCCATTCTAAATATCCACACCAGCTAAGGTACATTCAAAGAGCAAACAACAACGTTTAGGTTACCAAGATAGTCACTGTTCCATTCCAACAAAAAGAATTACCCATCTCAAAACATCCAGAATTATTTATTTGAAATCAAAGGGCATGCAAAGCTGAATGGTGAATCAATGGTTCATATACCATTCTAATTTTTTGCACAGGAAGTTTCCATAAATTTATCAAGATACTTACAGACTTCCATGTGTAAGTAACCTTTAGAACTTTAATTGATTGTAATACTAAGTGGGAAAAAAAAACTTCTGCTATATGCCATGATGCAAATAAATAAACAAGTAAATAAGTAAATAAATAAGTAAAAAAGGCTTTTACTTTAGATAAGGTATTCTTATCATACCCTTCAATGAGGGCCAACTCAACAAACCGTTGCATTTAAATTCAGTATTTTCATCAGGCATACGGGCAGAAATAATAAAAAATCCCTAAAATAACAAACAAAGCTTAAAACCGAGACTCAGATATATATCAGAAGAATCACTCTAATATTTACCTGAGAATCTGGTAAATCCTTGTTTACCTTCTTGATTTGTCTGCCTGACTCTCTCCGAGAAGATATCTTCCCCATCTTTTCTCCTAGCCCAGGTGAAAATGCATCTAAATTAGAGTTGCCAATCATTGGGTTCATTGCATCTGCTTTCCTCTTAATCCCCTTCTGAAAATAAAGAGAATACCACCATCAATTATCCATCTTTAGTACTGGAAACCGAATCACAGACTTAAGAGTACAACCCATGCACACCTCACACTCACACCCACATCCACATCCACAGCCAAGCCATGGACACACACCCAGCATGAAATTTGTGATTCATGATGGAAGGTGAAGTGAGGCAGGCATCTTCATGTTAATAAAATCTTACTGTTGTGGATTATATTGCTTGGATGTCTCACTATAATTAAGTTTTAAATCATATATGAGGCGTCCGGAGTTAAAGGGGCAACATCGCCAAATCTGCCATTATTAGTTAAGTGTACCATGCGATAGGCACACGCATTTTCTATGATTTCCAAAAACAGTACACAGTATACTGACCCTTATGACAAGAGAATCGAGGGTGTACTAGCAATAAGTGCAAACAAGAATTCCTTATTATCATGTAGTGGTTGTTGGAGGTAAAGAGGCCAGCAGCATGAGAACCAATGAGGAGCTGGTTTTCCCGTGCTACCCACTGCTCAGCCAAACAGAGGCCACACAGCCCACCGAGCGGAGCGTCTGAGCTAAAGCCCAGGAAGTAAACACTGTCCTCAGGACTCCTCGCATTATTATTATAAAAAATTATAAAAAAATCAGCATTTTGGTTTAAAATGAAATGGTTCATACCATAGTTTAGGTGAACGACAGATTTTAAAAATCCATATACAATATGGATATTCCGATTATCATAACCAATCTCCAAATTGGGGTATAAAAATTTAGCAACAAAATTGATTTCTTTCCATAAAAAAAATATATAAAATCTTATTATATAGCTAGGCCATACCATTAAAATGAATACAAACAATAACTTGGTAAGTCAAGAGGAAAGTGCAGAACACATTGCTAAACTTTGAAATGCTATTTACTCGAAAATAGGTTTTGGTGAAGTCGCCCCTTTACCTCCGGACGCCTCATATCACTATTAAGTTACAGCTGGATATATAATCTCCTCAGAATCTAGTTACTCCTGGGAATTTTACATGGGTTTACACTATTTTCCAGAACTTCACTGAATATTTTCAGCTATCATACTCTCACAGTATACCATGAATGTATTTTAGCAATTCTGCATCATTTAACAACTGTTCAAGTAAGAACAAGACTATTGCCAATGTAAACATGAAGGTAGCGGAATAAACACAGAAGTAGGCTGTGATCCTACATCCACCTACAAAAATGTCAATTGGTAGAGGAGTCTGTGCAAATCATCTACGTACTCAAAATTTACTGCTGCAGATCCAACAATGTGGCACCCCTAAAATATTCAAATTAAATCTACCCCCAAAACCAGTCAAAACATGAATTACTAAGTGGCAGGTGGCTGTGTCATCTTGATTTGCCCATAGTGTGGTGCCCAATTCCGTGTGGCAACTGTGTGGCTGTGAGGCCTCCCTTCTCCTTCAACTGTCTCCTCACTTAAAGAATTGTTTGTGTAACAATTAGTGCGTAATAACCAAGTAAAATGGTGTTTTCAGAGCTAAACGAGGGATAGATGTCACTTATTAACCCTCTAGCTGCGGAATATGTGTGGACAAGAGTCCTTTCTATGCGAATTACCAGCCCTTAAACTTACCAGACCAAAATGAGTTAAAACGTATATCATCAAATTCATCTCAGTTTTATGCAGCCACTAAAAAGATTTTTTTTTCCGATAGAGTTGCATATTTATGATGTGATTATGCTCATTAGATGAAGGCAGTGAGGCGCTGTTAAAGCCGCAATGTAGGTTTGTCACAGCTAACAGGTTAAATCTATCTGATTTGCAGTAAATAAAAAAATAAAAAAAATAAAAAAAAGCATTCTCAAAGAAATTGGGGGAACAAAGGGTGACCTTTCGATCTTGATGCCAACTAAGCATTCTATAAGGTGAAACAGAGCTTTACTAACTCTTACTTCACCATTGCAGTCAACGGCCATCACAATACAACAGTGATGTCTACTGAAGTAGTTGACTGTGCAAAGTTAGTGGCACGTGCTTCATCCGGTGGGTGATAACAGTCCGGGATCACCTATCAAATCAAGGCTTCCTTGCTTCCTGTCTACTGTAACTTTCACAAAACCCTAAAGGAGTACATTTTCAAAAATATGTTCTCATCTCCACTCACTTCCTGTCCTCTATTAACCACCTAGATAGGAGTACATTTTCAAAAATATGTTCTCATCTCCACTCGCTTCCTGTCCTCTATTAACCACCTAGATAGGAGTACATTTTCGAAAATATATTCTCATCTCCACTCGCTTCCTGTCCTCTAAGAACTGCCTAAATGGGAGTACACATTTCTCAACATGTTTCCTGCCTCTAATCACTTCCTCTGCTTTACTGTAACGTTTCAACAGCAGCGGAGTAGTTAGGAAGTGTATATGAGGAGGCCTAATGCCCATACATATTACAAAATCTGGCATATAATATTGAACACACTGTCCACTCAACTAAATGAACAATGATTGACAAATTTCTATTCATTTAATAAATTGGGTGTTTCTAACATTTGAACAAGTCCTATAAGGCAAAATTCTGACAAAACATCAGTTTATATCTGATGAAATTTTAGTTTCTAAAATAACTATTCCCTTCATTTGTTTTGATGTGCAAAATGCTCTCTCAGTGCATTGTGCCTCTACCTTTTTTTTGTTTTTTTTTTTTTTTTTTTTTCCCCAGTCCTTGCTGGGTAGCAGACTGCAGCCATCTCTGTCACTGACAGTGATGTACACTACCATTTCACTTTTAAATACTCAATGTTATTATCGGCAGTAATACTGCATGGCAAGGGAAGTTCACAGCAAATTTTTTGCTTAACACTTACCACAAATCATAAAAGTCTTTTAACATCTTATACCATTCTACACAATAGCATTATTATAATAGATTTAAATAGGATCACAGGGTAATGGATTATTACCCGCCACAGGTTTAGGGGTAATGAGCCAGAGATGAGCACCGTGGCTACAGGCAGCTTGGCAAATGCCCCAGACTTTACCTTGTGAGACAATACAGACAAGCTGATAAATATAAAGTAAATTAAAAGTTTAATAAACATAAGTCGCATTGTTGGACAGAGGAATAGTGATCTTGTCCTTGTGCCGACAATTGCGGATACAGTCATACCTCGGTTTACGAGTTTAATTCCTTCCGGAATTTTGCTCACACACCAAAACACTCATAAACCAAAACAAATTTCCCCATTGAAATTAATGTAAATCCCATTAATGCATCCCATATCTAAAGAAATATTTATATAAAAATCATTTTACATGTTATTTTGTCCAGAATTAAAGTAATTTTACTAACTGATAGCAATAATAAATGATATAAAACACAAATCAATGTGTGACGGTTGTTATGGAGACCCCCGCAACTGCTAACTTTGCTCGAGGTGTAGGCTTCGCACTGGGGCTTAGCAGCCACAGTTTCCCTATTCTTGAGGCACTGGAATTATGTTCGACCACAAATGTGAAGCTAACCCAACGTATCATACGAGAAAGAGGGTGAACCGGAGCCAGTCATGTCCAGGAGGGCATACAAGCTGCCGAGGCTTGCACCCCTTTCCTGTTGTGAGCATAGTATCTGCCATTCCTGTTTTCTTCTTTGCAGCACCATCACTTTTAACCATCTTTCTGGGGGACATTGTTAAAGCACAAAGAACACACACTGCAGTGCTGAAAACACTAGATCGCACACCAAAGCACAAATGCAATCGTACACGAGTGCACGGGTATTATCTCTTAGAGTTTACAACGCGGACTGAGACCAGGGTTGCCAACATGTCACCCTTTCCTTAAAATATGGAATACCATTTGTTCCATATTTGGCTGTCTGAATAATTAAGCAGATTAAATTCAGGATTTTAAAACTATAGTGAGCGCATTTTTCGGTGAAACAAAAAAACAGTCCATAAAATGTTTGTCAAATGTCGGCCTGAAATACATGTAAAATATGCGATGTAACGTCCCTCCCCCCTTCCTCCTGCATTCACCAGCAGCAGCTCAGTCATGGCAGGCTAGAGAATTTTTAGGGTTTCCACCCGTTCCTTGAAATATGGATTCGTTCTGTATTGGAGAATGGGATGTTGTGTTTCTTATTTTTTTTATTTTTTTTATTTTTTATTTTTTTATAGCTAAAGGTGGCAATCCTAGCTGAGACTATTCCCATTGTCTTCCTCTCTGAGCACTCTTGTCTTGCAGCAAAGGGAACCCATGCTCAGGTCTTCGACTTGTACAAAAAAACACTCCAGTCCTCGTCGAAAGGCCGACTTGGTTGGCTAGGCTAACGTCAGCAGATAGTCGGTCTATTGGCATCCTCCCCTCCCCTTCATGAGGCCTCACCTGGCAAGGGTCTGTGGTCCCTCCTCAGAGGGACGTATGCATTTGACCCTGACGGCCTCCATATAGCCCGTGTTTCCACCCTTGAGGTGGCAACAAATTATATTTATAAAAAAATTAAAAATAAATGATTTATACAAACAGGATGCTCGTATACCAAGTCACTGCTCATAAACCAAGGCATGTTTTATGATATTTTTTGCTCGTAAATCAAAACACTCGTTAACTAAGGCACTCGTAAACCAAGGTTTGACTGCGAGTCATAAACTGATCCTAAGGAATTTAATATGAAATTTTGTGGGGGAAAGTTCAAGATCGTACAGTTATGACTGCCTGCACTTCTTGCGCTTCAACACCGCACTGAGCCTGAATCACAACACATTCATCAGATTCCTGCCACCATACAGCCTGGCACCCCAGGCATCCCTACAATGCTGTGATGCCTAACGCACAGCTCTGAGGTGACTCACAGTGCAAAATTCATAAAACATAGTCACACGGTCTACATCAACAAGACATACCCCAAGATAAACTTCAGTGTTAGTAATATGCATCACCACATTACCCCTCATAAAACTTTCCTGAACCAACTCAGATCAAGATAAAATACACCTTGACTCAACACAATGCACATCAATCCTTTCTCACAACAGTCAGCCAGACACTTTCACAATCCTAGCGACCCTTACGGAACACTTGCCAATATCTAACAATATCAGCTCACCATTACATGAGAATCTACACACAGACATTTTATACCCTATACTGTTGATAATGTACGGCTTCCGACAAAATTTCCTTTTAGCAGAAACATTCACCCATTTACACACCACAACCATTTATCCATCTAACTCTCACTTTCCCCTCCCAAAATAAGATGAAAACCCCTCAACTCATACAGATGATTACCATTTAACTTACAGTACACATCCAATGGGTCTATCCTCGACTTACCATTTTGGAGTGAATACGGAGGAAGGTCCTGAGGCGTATACATGTAACACTATAAATACATTCAGTAGTTTTTAGTTTTAGTAACAAGCGAGCTAGTGTCAGAGGGACAGGGGTTAAACAATGGCACACAAATTAAAGAGAAACAGCGAGAGGTGGAGGGAGAGAAAAGAGGGGGTAACACTAAGGAAAAATAACATGAGTAGTGCTAAATAACTCAATAAACACAAAAATAAACCTGATATAGAGTTAGGTGGTGAAACAGAAAGGGAGAGGAGGTGATAGTAGATACATAGGAGGGATAAATCAAGTTTCGGCAAGTCCTAACTAACTTCTGCTACATGAACCAAAAGGAGGCTACGCAGCAGAATATATGACTGGCCTTACCTGAGCGTCGTTCTGATTCCACCCGTCAATAGTAGTGGAAGGGTTCGGATGACTGGGGGCTGGGGTTGGGTGAGGTGGAAAACCTTGAATCGGCCCTCCTAGAGTTGACACCTGGCAAAACGAACAAGGAAAATAAGTAAAAAATATATATATCTTTGTTAGTTGAAGGAGAGAGAGAGAGAGAGAGAGAGAGAGAGAGAGAGAGAGAGAGAGAGAAATATATATTGGAAAAGGCCTCTCATGCAATGGAATAGTAATGAATGATGATGATGTGGACAAGAATCCCTTACCGTTTCTCATTCCCTTACAATCAAGTCTGTTCCAGTGTAAGAAAAGAAAGGCTCACAATATGGCAACACTAATCATATCCTTCCTTTAGGCTACATAATGACAAATTGCTTTTAGTAAATTTTTACCCACACAAGAAAACGATTTCAATTTTTTTTCTTACCCCATAAACATTATAAATGATTGATGACTGATGATGCAGTCTGAAAGCTTGTCTAAAAGTAAATATAAAGAAAATAAAGGTAATGTTTAATAACCAGTTAGCAGGGCAACAAATATTGATTGAGAATGCAACACTTGAGAGCGTAGAGGCATACATATATCTAGGACACCCAATCAGTCCAAACCCGCCCCATAAAAAGGGTACCAGGAGAATAGGAATGGGATGAAACACTCTTAGAAATATAGCAAGCAATAAAATGAATAGTAATCTCCCCCTCCCCCTTAACCCGTAGAGTACCATTGATACGTCTCACGCGTTAAAAGCAATTTGCAATTATATACCGTTTACGCGTCAGCGGCGGGATTCACAAAGCATTAGTGCGTAGTTTTGGGCCTCAACAACAAAATTGAGATTCACAAAGCTCTTGCGGTAATAACAATGAACTAATTGATGACGTCACGAGTTACCACACAGATTCACAAAGCTTTTCGTCGCGCTGAGTGACGCTAAATTTGTTGTTAAATAACTACTGCCTCGTAGTAGTAGCAAACACTAACAATATCATCATATTTACATATAAATGCTTATAAATCGCATTTTTCAACTTGAAATATAACTTTGCGAGTAGGAAAAGCCCATTTCTTTGGTAACACCGACGCCTGGC
The DNA here is from genome assembly GCF_024679095.1 of Eriocheir sinensis. Classification (NCBI taxonomy): domain Eukaryota; kingdom Metazoa; phylum Arthropoda; class Malacostraca; order Decapoda; family Varunidae; genus Eriocheir; species Eriocheir sinensis. The sequence goes on from NC_066512.1 coordinate 26,894,378, forward strand.
CAGGAGATTGCCAGACCTCCCTCCTCCTCATCCATTCATCCATCCATCTGTGATTCGCTGCAAGGCCAATGACGTCATCAACCAATCAGTGGCCTAGCTGCCTCTAACTACAATCTAAGGTTTGCTTTGTGAATCTGAAGATAATGTCAGTCGCTAAATCAATAGTGCGTAGTTGTTTGTTCGTAGTTAGTGAGTATGTTTGTGAATCCCTCCCCAGACGCGTTTGCAAATTACCGTAATTAATTGCAATTGAAAGGATGGTCCCATGCACATTTAGACGCTCATATAGGTACAGAGCGTCGACTTGTCATTTTGAAGGGATTTAGCCAATATTTTCTTTTTTACTCCCAGTGCGGTACTGGGGGCCACTTTTATATCACATAAGGCGGTACGCTACGGGTTAAAAGAGAAAGGTGTGGAGTCAGTGTATCCTGCCGTGCTAAAAAACAAATGTCCCCATGATATACTGGTTAGCCTAAATGCACACAGAGGAATGGAGTAAAATGCTGGGTATAACATGGAGATAGGAAGTGAACAAACAAATGCTGCAGATGTTTTAACCAAGTGAGTGTGGCATTGTTTTCACATCATTCATCTTGTTCGTCTTTCCCGTCAAAACTCAATTTCCTAGCCTCCCTCGTAACCGCTGGGTGTCTGGTGAGAAGGGGTTGACAGATGATCCCTTGATATACAATCTGTCCTAACTTAAGAAGGTATGGCCTATATGTGGGTGTTCGGCACTCGTTCTGGAATGGGTCGACAAGAGTCTGCCGAGCTTATGGGTGGATGACTATTAAAAATAAGAAATGAACTAGGGCAGGTTATTTATTGCAGAGAACTGATAATGGATGAACATACAAAGTAACAATGGCAACCCAGAGCTGCAGAAGTAAAGGCAGACAGAAAACAAGATGGAGGGATGAAATTCGAACATTTGCCAGAGCAAGATGATGACATTAACATGAGAGGAAAATCTTGGGAAAGGTCTTTGTCCCACAGTGGACTAGCAGTGGCTAATGATTATGATATAATTTCAAAGATCATTCAAATTGCAATCTGATCAACTTTTCAATCTGGACCTATGAGCAACTTGCAACTTTACCTTCAATGCCAAATTACAGACTAGCGGACAATCAAATTTAGAACTCTGACCAGATGTATTTCCCTATTTCATCCCCCCCTCTTTTATAAGGTAAATTCATACACAGACACAGTTTCATATTATGACTTGAAATAACTATGATTTATATACCTGAGTAAAATTCAAGTAATTTCTTTATAAGTGTCTTGCTATATGCTGTTGACTTAGACATGAATATTACTTTTCTGGTGGGTTAAGGTATTACTACTACTACTCCAATTACTTCTTTTCTAGGGGCTTTAAGTCTATTTCTCGACTGAGCCGTTTCATAATCATAATCACGTGCCGTTGTGTGTCGTCAGGAATGGCATCCAGTCTTATACCTCAAACCACAACCCCAAAAACAGCAAATATAGGTCAAAGCTGTCAAGACAAAGAAGATAACCATGGAGGGGTTGACTTTCTCATGAGTATGTATAGTAAACATGGACAATCAAATGCTTCCATAAAAGAAATATATTACATGGATGTGAGAATACACCTGGGAGTTACTGAATCAGATATAATTTGTCGCATAAGAAACACAAACAGAATTGTAGACATACAACCTGGTGAGAAACAAAAAAATTGCTTTTCAATATATGGATATGATGAAAAAATTGACAAAACTGGTTCCAGGACTAAGAGACTTAACATACAAAGAAAGATTGAAGCAGCTCAACCTACTGACACTGGAACAGAAGAGGGAGAGAGGAGATCTGATTGTGGTATATTGGGTGCTGAGTGGGATGGAAAAATTGGACAAAGAAGATCTAATAATGTGAGATACAAGAGAATCAAGAGGTCATGGAAGGTAGGTGGAAAAGGAAGCCTGTAGAAGAGACATAAAGAAGAACACCTTTCCATTAAGATGTGTGGTGGAGGCCTGAAACGGCCTGGAAAAAGATGTGGTCCATGTAAATGCGATTTCATGAATTTAACGCCAAGTTGGATTACAATAGTTATAGAGACGGGACAGCACGAGCATAGCTCCGCTCCCGTACACCATAACTAGGTAAATACACACTATCCATAGTAAGAATTCCAGGCACCATGAAGCCAACAAGAGTACAAGTACATGATTCATAAACCGAGATGTTACTTGGGGTGAACGCTGGTGTCCAAGCACAAATTCAAAACAAATCTTCCTTGTTTAATATGAGTAAAACATGGAAACATACATATCTACTTCCTTAAGTGTTGATGAAAATTCAGGGAGACACTGCTCTACATCTTAAGAAGTTGATGTTAGGCATCAACTCTACCTGTCAACTATCTTTGACTATAGAACATGCGTACAATCCTGTTGCATACAAGGCCAGGTGTTGAGGGTTACACAAACAAGATCAAAATGACTCTGCGACCTCATTAAACTGGAGAACAAATACAAAAATTACAAAGTCAAAATTTACTTGAGCTGAAGGATCAACCTCATCCTCAATCTTATGCAATGAACATGATAGCAAAAGAAAGGTAAACACTAACCTCATTGAATCCAAGATAAAAGACTGTGAATATCCATAAAAAATATATAAAAAAGAAAAGGAAACAAACACTAATCTTACTTGTTCCCAAATAAATAGACATCCAGAAGAAAAAGGCAACTATTACTTCTATCACTGATATATCTTGGTCTTGCTAAGCCATAATTTTATTTTGTGGTTACCCTTTGACTTTGTCTTTTCTTTCAACAATCAGGGCTTTCATATTTCCAGTACTACCGTTTTTTTATTTTACTGGAACACTTGCCTCATTAACAACCATGGTTTCTAGATCCAAACTTCACACAATTTCTGATACTTCACAATCAATGTAATGGTTTCTTTCTTTCATTTTCCCCTTTGATAACAATGCTGCTTCCTGCACTTATTTTCACACCTTTGATTGCGACAAGAAATGAGTCATCTGCATGGACAACGTTGAAAATATTTCAACTGTTACTAGCCCTTACTTCTTCATACATTTCTAACTGTTGCTGTCACAGACATTCAATACAGTGGGGTATCCTACAACGAACACAGTTGACCCTGGAATATGATTCATTCGTTCAACCATACATGGAAAGACCTGATTTGTGAGTAATCTTACCCACAGCCAATACCAACGTTGCCACCCCACAATAATATTTTAACACAAATAATTGAATACATAATCACTAAGAGGTGCAGTAATGTCATGTGCATTATGGGGTAGAGAGAGGGGCTGCCTGGGGCATGTATGTGGCAGGGAGGGGGGGGCTTGGAGGCACAAGAGGGGCAACAGAAGACTGTGGGGAGGAACTGGAAGGGAGGAAGATGAGGGAAAACCACCTGCCAAAGATGATGTGAAAATATTTAGGAGTGTGATAATAAAAATCTGTGCAAATAGAAAATACTTTTTTGTTACTTCCTAGTGAAAAAGTTCCAAATATCACTAAAACAATGTCATGACACTGCATTAGTGCTTGCCACTATAACATCCCCAGCCAACCCCACAAGTGTACCCCAACCATGTACAGCCAGACTAGATGCCTCAGACACTATCACTTGCTATGCCTCTCCTTTTTTTTCCCAATAACCCACACTAATAAAGTTTTCATCTCTTCTGTGATTTTACACAGTTAACTGCATAACCAAGAGGATTTCCTGCTAGAACACTTTTTTTTCATCCTTGAGTTTTTATTACTGCACTGATTTAGCACTTGCATATAGCACTTAGATCTGTTACACTTTATCCATTTTCTGGCTTAGAAATTAATTATTTCTTCTCACTCTTTGCCAACTCTTGCTAGCTACATTGCAAAATAAGTTTTTTTTTTTACTGCTAAAGGCAAAAGCACACAGCTGAGTGGCTGCCCGACTAAACCCCACAAACCTCTGAAAACACAACACTGACATGTCAAAGGTTTGAGGCATCCCGCAGCCAAATTTCTCCACTTCCAATGTATTATCTGATCGTAGTAGCGTACCATAGTGAATGTTTTTGAATTGTCTTCCTTGCCTAAGTCTAATAAAATAATAGCAAACTTAACTACTTGTGGATTGAGTTTTTGACTGCATTACAGAAACTATCAGTTTTTCATAATGTTGTGACAACAATTAGTCAAACCTTTAAAGACAAAGTTTTTAAAGTGGCCTGAAGATTAATATGGTTGTGATAGATCTTGTGCAAAGCACTATGGCAAACATCTATATAAAGTCTAAGGAGTTGCAAGTGTTTGAGTTGGACACACAAGCAATAAGAACATAAGAGCTACTCTCCCCTACACTCTTACATTAATAATGACCATTGTTTCTATACCTAACTAGTAGTATTCTGAATTTCCAGAACCTTCTTCGACTCATACAAATTCAGAAAGTAGTTCTAGAGATTCGTTCCTTCACTGTCTTCCCATCCTGTTGCAGCACTTCTGCATGCATGCTTTTAAAAGCAAATTTACTTTCATTGCAACCTTTATCCTTTAGAATGCATCCACCTCCCCAACTCCAAAGGTCAAGTAATGATACAGTTAGCATAGGACAAGTATTGTTTCTGACAGAGATGAAGGAATAGGGCAGAGTAATAATGTGTATTTAACCTATATAATTTAAGTTATTCAGGGATGTTTATACACCTTGGCTATCCAACACTGACATGAGTGGAGTAAGGTAGTGAAGGATAATAACAAGGCTGGAAAATACAAGAGGCATCCAGAGGAGAAGGGGCATAAGGAACAAAGAAAGTCTCTTCTGGTCTGCACTAGGAAAACCAGGCTACATATTGCAGGAAGAACAAGAAACAAGTTGCAGGGAAAAATTACAGTTTGCCTTAGATTTACTTGAAGAAATGAAAGTTTTTGACAATGATGTAAATGTTTGTACAACAGTGGGCAGCAACATAGTGAGTTTACAAGCTGTGAAGGAATAAGACAAGAGATCAGGGATGTTGGATGACTCTAAGGGTTTAGGAGATGGGGAAAAAAAAAAATGAGATGGAGGTATGTATCAAACTTGCTGTAGCTATATGAATGGAATGGAACACTAGTTAATGGAAAGTCTGTTTGATAGTGACAGCATCCTCTTGCCTGGGTAAAGAAAGGAAAAAAAATAAAATAAAGAAGGAAAAGAAGAAGAAAGGAGAGGAAAGAAAAAAGCTAAAGCTGGAAGCTCCGAGAAAATCCTGATGACACACAGAAAGGTTTGAGAAAGAAGGAAGACTAAAGCAGTTGGTTAGGTGGCATTATACAGGGCACACTAGCCATGTAAAACACCGAATACAGTAATAGTCTTAGTAGGACAGAAAGAACAGGTTACACAACTCTGTCTACACACGAGAAAAAGATGCAACGCGGAAATTAAAAGCAATAGTGTAAAGGCAGATGACAGCATCATTTGCGAGAATCATAAGGCATTGGAGGTAGAGAAGAAATTGACAAATAGTAACTTCTAAATAACCTGAACCTAGAAACATGGGTAAGTTATATGGAGGGAAGAAAGCAAACTGGAAATAACATGTGGATTGACAAGATGGAATGACGAGCAATGAGACTGTGTATGGGAGCAGTGATAAGGGTGGCAAAGCAAAAACTGTTACATGGTGAGTGGTGCTTTAGATAGAACTTGACACATTGACATACTTCAGACAGGTAACAGTGATGACCGGCACAATATAATCAGTGAAGAGCGACAAAGGGAAGACCTTGGAGTGAATTTCAAAGCACTAGATAGATGAACATGGCTGAGAAATACCTGAGAGAAGTGAGAGAAGAGATAATGATGTAAAGGGATGGCGTGAAAAGAAAAAAATGAATACCAGTTAATATTATAAACTGTCACGGGAGCATTTCTTTTTTTTTATTTACAGCAGAGGAGACAGTGCAAGGGCATAAAAAAAAAAAAATAATAATAAATAAATAAATAAAAAAAAAAGCCTGCTACTTACTGCTCCTAAATAGAGTACAGTGGCCAAAGAGAAATCATGGGGAGAGATCAAGAGAAATCGATGGGGATAAAAGAAAGATTTTGTTGTAATGAAAGGAGGTACATTGAGCTATTATGCTTGGAAACTCAAAAAAGAAACTGTGGCACGTAAGAGATGTCCATGTGAACAGGAAGCTAGAATGAGAAGCGAGGTCAGGAGGGCAGTAGAGTGATGACTAGGGGTAGAGCAGCATTTCCAACACAAGATTCCCCCTTTGTACATTCAATCCCAACTCTCTCTACAATACTCCTCTACTCTGTTGATCCATTTTGCTAATGGTCTTCCCCTGATACCATTTCTTCCAATCCTAACCTCATAGAATCTCTTTACAAGGTCATTCTCATTACGTATCCAAACCACCTGTGGAGTATCACACTTCATCCTTTCATCCACTCCACAACTGCCCTTTTTCTGCACCCACACCAAACCTCTCATACATGCTTTCATTGCTTCCTCCATTTCACCCTGACACATCACATGAAACTCTGCAGCTTATTTCCACTGCACAAATAAGTGATTGCTTTGCTGACTTCCACAACCTCATCTCTTGATTCATATGACAGAGTTGGAAAGATAAAACCATTTCTCATATCTTTCTTAACTCAAATACACTTTTCTCCAAGGCACCTATTACTTGTCTGCCCTTTGCTGCTCTCCTGCCATGCATCCATGTTTACATAGAATTGTACCTAAGTACACTAATGTCCGACAGGGAGGTGGAGAATGTTGGGAGGACCTTTGTCCTGCAGTGGCCAAGTAATAGCTGAAAAGGATACACAACCTACCATGGGTAATGGGTGATGAAAGTGTGTGCCAAGAACAGTAATGGTACATGCCGGTGTTTTGACAGGCTGGATGGAGTGACCAAGTGAATATAGACTTGAAAAGAGAACAGGGATGAGCAAATCTGTGCCCTTCAAAGGACAGTGTACATACAGGAAAAGGATGACCTATATTCAGTGAGGCATAACCTAAGTACTTGTGAGATGCTCTGGAAAGTAATCAAGCACAAATCCAAGTACTATCTTTAAAAACCAAGAAGGTTCTACTCACCGGTGGAAAAGAGTTTGTAGACGCAGGCGCTGGGACGGTGGGCTGAGCAGTGGAACCCAGCACAGTAGTGGTGGTTGGCGGGGTGCTTACTCTCATGGGTAATGGCAGTTGAGATGACCCCATGGTGGTGGCCGTTGGTGGGGAAGAGAGCGAGTTGGACAAGGCTGGCGAACTGGCGCTGGTGACGCCCCCAACCGTGACGGCACTCATGACGGGGGGCACTGTGACCACCGGCACCGTGGCTGGGGTCGTCACAGACGGGGCAGAGGGAACTGAGGGTGGTCTAGGGGGCTTTGTTCCTGGCACTGATGGTGTCCGACCTTTACGCCCCTTGCCACCTTTGCTCGTGGCATCCTCCACCTCATTTTCGTCTTTGGGCATCGCTGCCACTTTTGTTAAAAATATTTTTTCTAGGGTCTGTGCCATTAACACTACATCCTCACCAGGCTTATTATACACATAGCAATTAGTAAACATAGTGTTGAAGTCTTGTATACACTCTTTGGCACTCCAATAGTATTTGTTTTCAAGGCGTTTCTTAATAGTGCCCAGGTCCATAGGGTGCTTAATTATTTTGTGGTAGTCAGGTAAATTGAGCTTCATGGCATCCACTGGCTGGTGAAATGGCCAAGCAAACTGGTGTTTCCATACAGTCTTCATCACTTGTTTCTGGATGTACTGAAGCTGATTTGTAACACGTCCAGGTCTGTGAGATGGAGGGGTGAAGGGGGGCTGTACAATGCCGTTGATGGGGTCTATGATGGGTTCTTCTCTTGGTGGGGGCTCAACGTTACCTCCCACCTTAGGGGGAGAGTCCACCTGCATGCCCCCTCCGTTAGTCTCCTCCATTGTTATGTCCCTGTGTGAAGAGAAGTCATGGTAAAGAACAACTGCAAAAATTATTACTGGCAACTCTCCCCAAAGATAATACAAAAAAATAAGTTCAGCAAATAAATAAATTAACAATTGTAATACACCTGCCCCCCTGTATTCCTGGGTTCATTGCTTGCTAATTTCCACATTTGTGGATTATCCCCCTATTGCACAAAGGCATCTGCAAAGGAATTTTTGCAGCACCACTCCAAACATTCACGGTCCACTAAGGGACTATACAACCGTACTTAACGAATGGATGATGCATACATATAGAAAGCAGCATAACATAAATAGCATCATTCATCAACTATACACACTATAAACTATGCCGTAATTTACAAAAATTTCTTAAAATATGTAGTACTTATCAAAATCCCCACTTTACTGTTGGGTACTCAACACAAAGTCCCTGCGATTTTATTTTTCAACTGCAGATGCTTAACCTTTTCCATCCATGACGCAGACGTCGGCGTCACAGTATGGAAAGGGTCAAGAGGAAATGGAAGAGGATTAATCCTCTTCTAAACTTCTCAATCCTCCTCTAAATTCCTCTTCCATTTCCTCTTAAGAGGTTTAGAAGAGGACTAACGGTGACGCCGTCGGACGCTGACATCGACGGAGCGAAGGGGTTAAGCATATCATACCATACACATTATTTACCAATGAAAGTTTTTTCTACAAAAATCAGGTAATAAAAGTATGAAATGGATCATAAAAACTGTATCATAACAACAAGCAGCTGTTCAGCTGATAAACGTAAACAAGCCGGCCATGTCAGCAGTGGGGCTGACCAGGTACCAGTATTGATGCTGATACAAGTAGAACTGGGTGTAAGACATGGCACTGGTACCAGGCTGCTCAGTACCAGTACCAGTGAGTACTGCTTAAGCAATTAAGTTGAAAAAGAAAATGGCGAAAACTTTGTGGTGGGTATCTAACCTTAAGGGAGCGCTGCACTGAAATCTACGATAATTTCCGAGATTTGGTGAAACTAAAACTAAAATATGATTGTGATGATAGCAACAGTCTCAAAGTTTTGTGGTAAAACCTAGTTTCTAAGTGGTTTTTATTAGCAAAATAGATAAAAATATCACGACCGTAGGCAACCCAAATATGTAGCCACAAAGAGGAACCCTTTCTCTATTCTTTATGTGGAGTGAAATAAATATATTTAGTGTCACATTTTTAATTATTCCTTTTCCCTCAAATTTACAGTTTTTTTAGAGTACTGGCAAGTAAAATATTATACGGAAAGAAGCAGACAAGTAAGTGAAAAAGGAATCCACAATAAATGTTCTACAATAGTTACTCCTTCAAAAGAGTCAACGAGCAAACCCTTCTCAAAGAACGGTTCTGTGGTATCCTCAAGCAAAGTGATGGTTCAACTATAGTGTACTTTTGTTATTATTAAAGGGATTTAAGTGTTTTACTCAGTCTGCACAGGAATGATACTTCGTTATAAAAGGATTGTTGCATAAATAAACCAAAATATGGATTGAATTTTGACGTTCCTCGACAAGAGTAATGTAGACACCGCTCCCTTAAAATGAGATTGTAATGACTATGTATTTGTGAGAAGTTTCCATAAATTACAGTGCAATTTATAGCATGAATAGCTGATGAATAACACTTTTCTTTTTATGCTGCGTTCAGGTAAAGAGAATGCTCTATTAGGTACAGTTTATGCATAAATTGCTGTGAGTGTTTTATTGCAGGTCTAGAGGCTTTTCTGAGGGGGCGCACCAATTATACATCAAAAACTCTCTATTCGCGGGGTCTACATCCCCTACCCAGCAAATAAGGGTGGACAGGTGTATAAAGACCATCATAACACTAAGCCAGACAGCTGATGGAGAAATACATTCCAAATTTCAATCTCCTGCAAAATTATAAGACTTGACGTGCAGCTGCCTCTTACTTCAAACACGATGTGGTAGGGAATACATTTCACTGAGAAATATAAAGAAATAAAGGTAAAATGATAATAAAACTTATTAACACCAACTTAGATCTATTTCCCGTATTACAACCAAGGATTAGGGCTGTGTGAGTATTTACTTATCTACCTCAGTTATCAGTATTTCAGGATTTAGCTACCCCATATTTTTTCTCCATAAAATTATCATTTCTCTTTGCTCCCATCTTTCAGCCTATAGACCATCCATCTCCTTAGGTGATACATTCGGAAACTGCACTTGTTTGCACTTTTTAAAACTGCTTACTTATCTATTTTTTCCTTTCCATTTTTTTCTTCTTTTTATTGCTCCAAGAAATGTCCCATTCTTCTTCTTCCACCAGCAGGTCTTCCCTATGTACCCCTATTTGACCCACTATTCTTTTGAAGACTCGAAAATGGTCACCTCTCCCAAATTTCCTGTGAGTACCCCTCATCTCATCAGTCTTTCATGTAGCTGCCACATGCAGACCTCCACCCTTAGAGCGGCTATTACTTATCATGGAATTCATACACCAAACCAATACCTATGTTTTCATTTGTATCAATATTGCTAAGTAATAATCGCCAGCAGTAAAATTTTGGAGTAAGTAATTCTGCTGTGCAAAGAAATGTGAATGCCTTTCATTTGATGTTTAGGGTTATGTTGCAATGTAAAAACCTCAATACCTCCCACTGAGCCTGCAAATACCAAAGCAACCCCTACAAATGCACGACCCTATAATTTAAAACAGCTTTAGCTCTAATCATTTATAAAAATTTAGAAAAGACGGCAAAATAACATATATTACGAAAAAGATCACCGTAAATCAACCACCATCAAAATTTTTGGCCACCCCAATTTGCAGTTTTAAAGGCTAAGTGATAACAGAGTGTTGTCAGACTTAACTACTTCCAAAGACAGCATTTGACCGTGCTTTGAACAACCACTAACTAGTGCCAGTTTTAAAAACACCTGGAAGGTTTTATTTTTTTAATCGCGTACCTGTGTGTCATTCACCCATGGTTAAATCATGCTTTGGACTTGTGATCACCAACCAATACCCTTCCACAAAGTGCTATTTTGAGCTCAGAGGACTGATCTATGGGTAAGGATGGGATCTCCCGTACCCATATCCCATTTGCTCAAGGGAGGACAGTAGCTGCTCCAGGCAGCAATAACAACTTTAGTGGTCTGAGCACAGATAACAGAAGGTACCAACTGTGGTTTGGAGCTGTGTGTGTGTGTGTATCGGGTATTAGCATGCCAACTCTATTGAAAATAAACATCCAGCACTCTTTCCTTCCACATCTTGCATACATCATGAACACCAAAAGCCAAGCACACAAAGTCACTCTCACCTTCCCATGATGCTGTTTTAACATCCCAGACATTTCTACACTAAGCTTCCTTCTTTGTAATAATGATACTGAAAGTCTTTTAGCTAATTTTATGTGCTGCATGGAATCAGTTATGCCAAAATAAACAAGGGCCAGTACTGTAAGAGGGTGTTCATTTCTAGATCAACTCAGATAAATAACCTTATAGAAAGCAAGAAATATCTTTGCAATACTAAACTGTTGCCTGAGATAGAGATTATGAAACTTCTAACCTATGAATTTCTATATGAAAATTTAGTTAATGGCACAGTAGCATCAATGCATTTAATGTCTCAATCTTAGATAACTGAGAAAGGAAAACGTTAAGTACTTTTTCTGGTGTTATATGCAGGAGGTGTAGCAGGTGTTTGCAAAATTGATGGGGCCAGAAAAGCTTTTACCTCATTGACACTAAGGGGGCTTTCCCTTCAGACTACAGAATGCCTGTATACGCCTTCTATCAGATATCCAATGTTATATGGTAATAAAACCTAAGTAGTGAAGGAAGTGGATGTTCACAAGCTCAAGCATAAAGAAGTAAATGGTCAAGAGGATATAAGGTGTCCTGCTGAATGAAGAGGCCTGGTGGGATTCTGATTCAGATAAGGGCATAAAGAGATAGGCTGTGACTGGAATGTATAAGTGTAGTGATGTGGAGGGGTGGGTTGAGGTGGTTCAGGCATGCAGAACAGATGGATCAGTCATGGGAGTGAGGTGGGTGAGAGTTTTGAATGATGGTCGAGTAGCAAGTTATACAAAGGAGTCATGGAACAAGGTTGTGCAGAATGACATATATACAGGATATGGGTATAGCTGAGAGAATGCTGGAGATCAAGCAACATGGAGGGCTGACAATGCCTGCCATAGGGTGAAAAAGACAGATGCATGCAAGCATATAGATAGCCTCCTACAATTAAAGAAAATTAAATAACCATTGGGTTGTGTCATTAGTATGTTTAGCTGCAGTTACAAATTTAACATGTTCTTAGGAAAAGATTACTATCTGCAGGTTTCATTTAAGCAGGAAGTAAATAATTTTGGTGAGTGAAAAGTGTATAGTTTCTTCTACACTAACACAATGTCCATGGGTCAAGATGATGTTATGGAGGAATACTTACAATTTTATAAATCATTTTGGGGGAAGGAGGAATTTCCTTGGTTGCTGCAAGAGGTCAAGATGGAGGCCACGAGGATGTGGACAGTGATGGGTCAGACACAAAGTATCTTTTTTTTTGTCAACATAATAATCTTAGGCCTTGACATTTTACTTAATTATCTTTCAACAAGACAAATCTGTACAACATGTAGTATGATATGCTTCTGTTTTTGTAATCTAAGTTTCCCAGAGAAAACAAAAATAAAATAGCTGCATGTGCTTCATGTTTTTCTTAATTTTGAACTGGCCTATCATATCTTATGAGCTCCAAGGTTAGAAAGTGAGTCTCCCATGAGTGACACCAATAATTTTTCCAGCTAACTCTACCAAAAAGTCCTGCTAGATAACTTTTGATCTATTACTTCGCAGAGAGGGAAGCCCCATTACATAAATCATGTTCACCTTCAATCCTTTTCTAATGACAGTTAACCACAAAACTTAAAATTAATTGAAATGCCCTATGAATGGTGAAATGGTATCGCAAACTTATAAAATTATGTTTCAAAAAGTTATAAAACTCATTTACACCCTTCATTTAATTATCAGCACAGCAACTCCAATGAGTAATCCTGTATCTATTTGTTTTAGTTCACTGTTTATTTATTTATGAAAACTATGTGTCTTGATAGTGAAGGGACTATTTTTAATACAAAAATTTGACACTGCAAATTGATTACCGATTCTTGTATGTTTTTACTTTGTTGTAGCTAATGAGCATCCTTAGGGTATTAAGAATTTCCTCAACATTTAAGGTCTTTATTATAGTTGTTTTCTCAAATCAATGTATACCACTTTTATCCTTTAGATACAGGCTTTTACTAAAGGAAAAGGCAGCAGGTACTCCTTTCAACATTTACATGTGATTAAATAAAGATCGTTTCAGACACTGAACTCGGTAACATTAAAAGGACAGAAGTTCTGAACTGTAAGCCACTAGACAGCCTGAAGTCACTGTGCCCTACATGACCTCCCATATACCTGATAAAGCATGTAAATATATGAAGTATATGTAGATAGATGAAGACAGATACCAATGATACAACAAACTTTAACCATAAAATTAAAACATCATATTATGAAAATTGTCTGCAGAGCACCCATAGATAACAAAGGTGAAACAAAACCCAAAAGCAACTATGAAAAATGCAGGCTGTAAGTTTCAGATTTCCCTAAGAAGAATCATATGTATAAAAACAAGATCTCCAATAAAAGGAAATCCCAAGCCCAAAAGACAGTTAAGTTACATGGCAGGAATAAGGGGTTAGGAAGCACACCTTTTTTTTTCCTCTTTAATGAGTTTCCCAGAACGTCTACCACTTTAGTACTGGCTAACTACTGGCTGCGACACAGTGCATCATGGGAGGTAGAGAATGACACCCGACCAAAAACAAACCCAAAGGCACACGCATATTCACACACAGACACACATACATACACACAAACACACACATTTATACTTGTACATGCATGTATGTGTGCAAAATTAAATAAGTATATAATTCATTACACTGAATAAACAATAGATATCGAAAAGTAACGTAGATGGATGGATTAAAAAATAATCACATTTATTTTCTCAACTAACAAGCAGCTCTAATTCTGAATTAAGAACACAAGTGTAGAAATGAGGGAACGCAAAAACAGGAAAAAAATTAAGCCACCCAACAGCTGCAACTCAGGCACCGAAAACACTACCTCTTCACCTCGTTACATCAGAGAGTATACGGCACAGTTACTTCAACACAGAAATGGACACACGCATGAGCATGTGCACAATTCAAGTGAGTACAAAATTAATAAATATCTGAAACTGAAGAAGAACCCTATTTTAATGACTATCAGGTGAATATATTGACTCATTCAATCTTATCCTTTTTATATCTAAACTTCCACACACTTCTTCACACTTTTTCTCACAAAACTGTTCCAGACTTTGAGAGTTTGATATCTTTGGTGAAGTACAAATGCATGTGTGGAGCTCCATTAGCTTGACCAAACCCTTGCCCACCCCCCAAAAATATTATAATCACTAAAAAATATAATAAAGTAAATAAAATTTCAGTTATCTGACATACCTAAGTAAACAAATACACAACAAACATTCACGACGAGGTTTGGCTCCCCATGGCAGTTTTTTTCCCCATTTAATGTTACATATTCATAAGTATCTTAATGCTTTGTTTTCAGTTTGGAAGAAGGTACGGAGTGAGGCCAGAAATGGAGTCGCAACAATAATTTGATGAAATTCATTCTATTTCAAAGTTTCACATTGAAATTCATTACAAGAGGGAGTTGAAAATTCATTGGGGAAATTAAACATATCAAAATTTCACGGTGAAACACTTCACATCTGGGAAATAGCTTTTCATCTGTACCTTAACCAAATATTTGTAACCACCGCTTTACAAAAATGCCATGTGACTGTATGCAATACCTAAGTGACTAGTGAAGGTTGTGCAATGTGCAGGCATAATTGTATACCCTGAAACCCACTGAATACTCTACAGTGAAACACGTAATTATAAGAGAGACAAAAGTTCAATTTCCAAAACATGTAAGCAATTAACTAACTACATGCTTCTTTTGATGGCTATAGCAACAAAAAATTGACAAACAAATTCCTCTTATTCAAAGGACCATATACTGACAAACTTTTGTTTGGTTACAATGCAGTAGATACTGTCCATGCGTGTATAAGCTTCCCACCTCTTCAACCTTCAGCAGTCCACACCTGTGTGGCTGCCAAGCACATCAGCTGTAACTAATACAACTAATACAGTCTAGCAAACCTAGCTGGACCAGGATGGACTTTCAGCCTTCCGCCTTCATGATACAATGCCTAAACGAATCTGTCGTGGAGTTCTCACAGCTATATTCTCTTATAAAATGAACTATGTAGTATTCAACCTCCAGTTTTACCATATGCTGATCAACAATCACAAATACTGAAACTGATATTGGCAAGGCCATGTTACATCACAAAATTACCCTCAATACATTCACAACTCTAAACCACATGCACACATTCTCGTTCAACTTCCTTGGGGGGTTGCATGGGACCCGCATATGCTTGGCAGATCCATGTGAACAATGCTCTTAACATTTTCAATTCAAATTTCATGCTTTGTGAATCAAATTCTGCAACAACTTTGCAGTAGGTTAGTCATCAAAATTAAGAACAAAAAACCTTGATGGGGTTAGACTACATCATTAAATGGGATTAGGTTACTAATTTAATGGATTTAGGTAACTATATTCAGGATAAATTACTAGAACCAGGGACAACCTTTGTCTCAAGTATTCCCTTTTAGGTCACCAATGTCATGTGTCTGGTGAGGACCCTGAGGTCCCCTATGTGGTGGTTGGACCACATAGGGGAGGGGAGGGGATCAGTGACAAGGTCATGGGGAGAGTCTGTTCTACATAAAGGTTGAAAACAGTCATATCAGCACTGTAATTAAGTTTGTCAGCCCAACAGGGATACTCGCTACTCCCACAGGTTATATTATGATTTGTTATTTATTGCAGTTAGGTTGTTTCACTTGGCAGGGTTAATCAACATTTCAGGTTAGGTAACTAAAAAAAGAAGCCGACCTTGCCCCAGAAAACAACCAGAACAACCAAACTGGGGCTTCCACTTGCTAATAGTGCAATTAGGTTAGTTGTCCCATACAAGAATGAATACAGCAAACCCTTTTGACATTGCTAGGTTGTCTCTGACAAATTTATATTCATTTATTTTGTGGGATTTAGGCTATGGAAAAGTATATTTAGACCTCACTGCCTTACTTCTTGATAAAAACTAATAGAACAGCATTATGGGGTTATCCACTAAATAATATTGCAATTTGCTAACCCTTCAATAATCCAATTAGATGAAGGTCTTATATTTGTTAGTTAGATTAATTTGCTTGATGTGACTAGGCTACTTAATATGACATGATTAGTTTACCATTGAAATTTGTGGATTGACATAAAAATAATATTTATTTAGCCAAATAGTGAGGGATTCCATTTGCTAATAGTGTGATAAGATCAGTTATAAAATTCAAGAAAACTATAATAAAACAATTTTATATTTGGTCAGGTCATATTATTTAATCAGGGAAGATTATGACTGTATTAGAAGTTTCTAAGTTCATGATGAACTGTGACTGGACTAAATTGCACAAATTATCAGTAAAAAAAATATAATGGGGGAGGCCGGCAATTGGAGCTTCCACCAACTAATAGATGATACTGAGTCAAATAATTACAGAACAAAAATTAATTAACACTTTAAATACCAATTTGGTTAAATAACCCTTTGGCAGAATCATGCTATTTTTATAGGTTTATAATATTTTTAGTAGGTGTTAGGTTACTGATGAAATCATTGACCAGGGTTAGGTTACTGTTGAAACCATAGACCAACAAACTGCAATAATTAAAGTAAAAGCAACACATGGCCAACTAGGCGCATACAAAACTAATGCCGAGATTGACAAAAAAGGGGTTATTTTACGCTTTGTTAGAATTGAGTATTAACTATATATAGAGGGGTTAGATTACCATGAGAAATTGTAGATACCCGTAATCATTAAAAATAGACTGTAGATACCCGTAATCATAAAAAAAGACTAAAGGGGGGCTTCCACTTACTAACATTGTGGCTCTCTATCACTGATAAAAAATATATAGTTTACTTTATTTGCCAGGGCTAGGTTTACTGATAGACATGAAAAAAAAAAAAAAAATGAAGATGAACGCAATCATAATGATCACTGTAATACAAATGGAAAGTCGACTGGGAGCTAGTCGGGTAATATTGACGCCAGATCAGCCTTTTCTTTAAAAAAAGTATATAGTTAGTAGGTGGATACGTTACTTAGGATTAAGTTTAGCTACAATTGGTGGGGTTACATTGCTATCAAAACATAGAAGTATTTTTTTAATAAATACCTACCAATAGTTAAGAAAATCAATAGGGGCATCAATAGATTAATATTACGTAATATTGTGCGAACCATATTTAAAAAAAATAACTATAGACTGGAATTGTATTGCTATATTAGAATTTCATTCCATAGTTTGTTGGTTAGGTTAATAATTTTGCAAGGGGTGTTAAAACATAACTTGGATGGATTAGGTTAAGGAAAAACGCTGGTCAACCCAATCGCAATAGTGAGTAAATACAAAAGCAAGCTAGCCTATCAAAGGCTTCTGCCCACTAATATTGCAATTAAGTTGGACATCAATTTAAATAATATTAAAGCCCTATTTGGTGGGGTTAGGTTATTTATTTTCCAAGGTTACGTTAATGCAATATATAATGTAAGTGCGATTGGTTGCAATAATTAACAATGAAACAAATGTGATGGCTAAATAGGGTCTTCTACTAGCTAATAGGTGAATAAGTCAGCCACTGATTAAAAAAATATAAAAGTCCCTAATAGGTGTAAAAATATATAAATCAGTGTTGGGTGGGATTGTTCCTTTATTTGGCGGTTCAATCGCTATAAATGGCCACATTAGGTTAGTACCCTTATACGGGTAAAATTCAAATATATCTGATGGCCATAACTGTAAACATGCAGGTGGACCCAACACTATCCCCATCCCCCCAAAAAAGGAAAAAGGGAGACTGCATTTCCTTACCAAAGCATACAAAACAACCATAAGCACTCACAGGGTACTACACGTGCAAGCAATGCCTCAAAACTCGGTGCTATGGGGTAGCAAGCACACACCCAAGCCATCCCTAGCCATGCCTGCCTGGCCCTCCCAAACATGCCCTAAGTGCAGTTTCTGTGCCCAAAAAGTAGTAGATTCCTGGCCAGGGTGTGGAGGCTGCCTTACTTAGCCCTACCTGATACCTGTGGACTGATTGCATAACCCCGTGTAACGGACATTGCAATGCTTTGCACCCGTCCCCCTGGGTCAATAAACAACCCTTCTACTTATCTCTCCCCCGCCACCTCTACAGAGTACACCAACCACACTTGCAATACTCACAGTCTAGTTTGCCCAGGAATCATATTCGCTACGAGAGAAAAGCCAGGAAACAAGGCAAACGGACTCACAACAAACCCCCGAGTCAGTCCAGGGACGGCGCCTCACACACACAGGACGTTTTCTCGCCACTCAGACCGTTTCCATCACCACTGGTCACGCCAACACAGTCTCGGGTCTTTCGGGCACAAACTGGCACACAGGGACAGCAAACACTCGCATGGCCGCGTCAGGAATCACCGCAAAACTCCCAAGGCAGGGGCTCTAGCGTCGGCCATAACGGCTTTGGTTTCAAAATGGCGGGACGAGCGGCCAAGCAGAGCCGCCGGGACCCGCGCACTAGCAGGACGCTCCACACGGCTCTCCCCGGACCTTCACGGCTCTATCTCACAACCTGCACGCGCTCTACGAACTCTAGAACGCCGTTGAGCCATTTTCCCGCGCTAAAGCCTTTGGAGAGCTCTATAACGCGGTACACGGAGAGTCCCTTGGAGTTATGGCCGCCTCAACCTTGGCCAGGCAGAGCCGCCGGGACCCGCGCACTAGCAGGACGCTCCACAGGGCTGTCCCCGGACCTTCAGGGCTCTATCTCACGACCTGCACGCGCTCTACGAACTCTAGAACGCCGCCGAGCCCTTTTCCCGCGCTAAATCCATTGGCGGGCTCTATAACGCGGTACACGAAGAGCGCTTTAGAGTTATGGCCGCCTCAACCTTTGGCACGCAGAGGACCCTGACGCTCATGTGTGCTGACCGCTGAGTGCTGAGCTGCGTCAACGCGGACCAACGGGAATGGTGGAATACCCTCTGTTGACGGGCGTGGGCGTGTGCTGGTAGCCGTGGTGGGCTGGATGGCTCCGGGCGTCCATGATGGTGAGGGATAACGGTGGCCACGGTGACGCAGGGCAACAATGGCTCCTCGCCGCCGCCACAGCACACTCTTCTTCTTCTTCTTTGGCCACAACGCCGCCGCCTGATTGGTCGATGCAAGTCACATGACCACGCATCCAACCTGTCCCAGTCCCTCATCATCACTCATCGGGGAGTAATTCTTCGCCTTCTCGTCATTGTCTCATGCGTTTTTCGGGGTTCTGATGCATGGCAGGGAAATTAATAGCTTGCCTAGGCCGCCCTGGAGATGACGGGAGGAATGGTCAGCCTCTCCGCTTCTTCCTCATTGGTCCTCCATGGATGTCACATGACCACGCAACCTCCACTCCCTCATCATCCTCACTCTCACAGCTGCCTTTTATTCACCTTCCCTCGCAAAGGTGATGCATGTCGTGACGTACGGATGCATCGAACATGTAAAATGCCGCGGGGAGGCTGGCCTATGAGCAGGGCGGGGAGCGTCTGCACCTCAGCGGCCTCTCACACCATCATGGCTCGCACGATGACGTCACTCTCAGGGTTCCCAGACTTCACCTGAAAGATTTTATAATAGAATGTAAAGGTCTCGGAACACAAAGACGAAAGCTTCTAAAAACTAAAGGACGAGTAACGCAAATCAGCGGAGGAGAGGAGTGGGAACTGGGAAGAAAGAAAGACAGGAGGGGAATGGGACTAGAACTAGAACTGCACTGGGACTGACGAAATAAAGGCACAGAGACATTATAAGAGCGAGACACATGAAAACATCCTTGGCTGGAAGTGGAGAGAGGAATAATTAAAGGCTACAAGGGAAGAAAGGCTAAAGATAGGGCCCAAGAAGCGATACAAAGCGGCAGAGGTCCACAGAAGAAGCCAAAAGTTATGCTACGTAGATTAGATTGCAAGTTATGTTCCATTCATACTGAATTGAATGGAATGAATCTATAATACCGACTACCACGTACAACCCCATATTATGCACTTCCCATACAGCAGCATCTCTTTGTCGAGTAAGCATAGAATCACCAAGAAATAATGATGAAATACAGAACATTACGCGGGACATGGTAACATTGCGTACAAGGTTCCAACTATTTGAACGCTCGCCAAGCATTTCCCTACCGCAAAATCTCCTAAATACTATAAACTCCAGATAAGCCCTCCGTCTCACATTCATTTCATCCCTATTCTTCAAGGTGAATGTGGGAAAATAGTGCACGAGGCTTAATTTTCGTATTTTTCCCCTTAAGCAAAAGGTGTCCTCGGTGCGGCGCGGGTCTCACATGGCGGTGTTTGTTGTTGTGTTGGGAGCCAGGCGGCGGCCCGTAGAAGGAAGCTGCTCCGTCCCTCGTGTAACGGTGAAGACCTGCATATTATTATTAGTATTATCATCCATGTAGCAGGGAGGACTGGCAGAGATGAAGATGGTTAAAGCACAGCATGTAGTTTTCTCTAGTTCCTCACCCTGCAGTATACTATCTTGGGAGGAAAGTGATATTTCTCTGAGGACACTTATCTCGTGTGCTGATAAAGCTTTCTCTAGTTTCTTCTTCTGTATAGTAAGGAACAACCGTCAGAGGTAGAGGGAGTGGAAAATTCACAGTCAGTAGTTTTAGCTGGGACTATCAATGCCTCGCCCTGCACTATAGCCTTGTGAAACTGATATTTTTCTTCCAATGCTTATCTCGTGCACTGATAAAGCTATCCAGGAATAACTGTCATAGCTCATCCAGTTTATTCTGTATAGTAGAAACAACCGTCAGAAGTAGAGGGAGAGGAAATTTCAGTCTGGTTATAGCTGGGACTCCCATTTCCTCACCCTGCTATAGCATCTTGTGGAACTGATAATTTTCTTGCAATGCTAATCTCGTGTATTGATAAAGCTGTACACAATTTTTTAAGCATAGCAAGGGATAACTGTCATAGATCATCCAGATAAGCTAGCCAGAACACAGTGATAGCTTTGGGATTGCCCAGTACTCACCGTGCACTGCATCAAGTGGTGAACCCATGAGTTTATTCATTTTTCATGGAATATCGACACACCTGTCCACTTTAGTAATTACGCTCTGCTTCGTTTTCTTTCTTTTTTTAATTTTTTTTACGTCTATGCCTATAGCGCCGGTAGGCTTGCTTGAGGGGCCTGGATGGTATTCAGCCCCCGCCCATCATGGCGCAGGCAAGTGTTTATAGTGGTGCCATCTTACTTGTTTTCATTTCATAACCCCTACTCAGACTTGGAAACCTCAGAAAAAGCTTGTTGTTTTGGAGTTGCACTATTTTTCTGGTAGATATATATAAAGTGTTGATCATTATTCTGAGAACAATCCATATGATTTTTTATTTCTTATGAGCAGCTAATTAAGTGGCAGTAGGTTACTAATTTTATTGGTCAATATTCCTCGGTTAAGTTGAGATTGTTAGTTTAAAAAAGTGGACTGGCAGTACACAGGTTCAGTGTTGGCCTTGCTCAACCATGGAGGTAGAATTGGTGGAGTCGATATGGGCATCTAATCCCATTCATTTTGATGCCGCCGAACTGTCATTAACTGTCAGTCTCGTGCTAGCAATATGTCGCATACCCAGATGAGAGAGCTCATGCCCGCCGCCTCAGTTCCTGCCTTCAGGCCACGTCTTATCCATTATGGCTATTATTTTTTATCACTGTACACTTATTGATGCGGTAGAACTATTTTGTAAATACTAATATATTTTTCTACATATTAAATGGAAACAAACCAATATTGAGATTTTGTAAGTTTATCACACCACTAATTCACTGATGTTTCTTGGCTTACATGGTTATCTCCCATTAACCAACAATAACATTCATTGTATTCCTAGTTTTAACAGCTTATAACCCTTTCAATACTGAGACGCCAACATCGGCGTCACAATATGGAAAGGGTTAAGAGGAAATGGAAGAGGATTAATCCTCTTCTAAACCTCTTAATCCTCTTCCATTTCCTCTTAAGAGGTTTAGAAGAGGATTAAGAGGTTTAGAAGAGGATTAAGAGGTTTAGAAGGGGATTAATCCTTTCATTTCCTCTTAACCCTTTCCATACTGTGATGCCAACGTCTGCGTCACGTATTAAAAGGGTTAAAGCACTCTGTAAACTTTTCTGGAATAGGAATACCTCATATGTAAATTGGTTTCAGCAACAGCTTTGATTAGCAATGCTGATGGTTTCAGTTGAACTAAAACTGAGTCTACTGCGGTCATTCCACACCACAGAAACCCAGGTGCACTGTGACCTGACCAGCCTGACCTGACTTAACACCTGTTATTTGACAAGTATCCACCATCTTGTTGGTGTAGGAATGACAGCTCAGCAGCTTCGCAGGTCAGGGGCTGATGTTGACTCCACCCCTTATGCCTCCATGTGCTCAACCATTTAGGTTTGAGTGTAATTATGGATATCTACTGGGTTTTAGGGAAAAGATTATTATGAACAGGGGCACACTTCTCTTTTTCAGTGTTTGTTTTACAAATTCTGCCACACAAACATTAGTAATAGCCATCAGGGCATTATTCCAGAAGTAACCCCATCTTACTGAGGACACCTCTGTGGTGTATGAAGTACTGTGTGTGCATACAACACATTGCCACATTGCTTTCCTGTTGCAAATTATTCATTCATGAAATCGTTTTCTCTGCCAGTGTGAGATAGGCATACTTCAGGAAATTTATCGGTACGAGAACATTAATCAATGGGGGTAAAACTTTAAGGTTATCAAGGGTGAAAAACCTTCATTAGATAAAATTTAGGACATATGCTACACCTGCGCATCTCCATTACCCATGTCCTTGATCCTGTGGTGGCTAAGAACCAGATGAATATCATGAACTGCAGCTATTTTAATAAGGCAGAGCAGGCCAACACCTAACCCATCTCCTGCCACATTACATTCTTTTAACTAACCTAACCTCAGTCTAATGCTTATCATCAATGAAGTGGTAACCATATGACACTAAGGGAAGTAACCTATTCCTGCTAAATAGTAACTTGGCTCCACTGGTTAAAGAGGTTCATCTTCTTGGATCAGCTAATGCTAAATAGTTATAATTGGCACAGTTGTATGTCAGTATAGTGTAATGTATTAATTTTTGTGTTGCATATAGAAGATCTGATGTGCATAATTTTCTATCTTCTGAGTCTGAGTGGTTTGCTGAGCCCATTTATGTGATAAGAAGGCAAGTAGATTGTTTAATTTAGGAGATATCAGGGGCCACTTTAACCAAGGGCATAAAGGTTAGTGTAAATGATTACCTGCCTTACTGAGAACACTTGTTATTGGTGGTGTGAGTGTATAGGTGTTTCCAGTCTGTTTTTCTGAAGGTTTGATGTGTTTTAAATGAACTTGACAATTTTTTGTTCTAGATTGTTAGTGTATCTGACTAGATTAGATTGATATTGCCAATTAGTAGGTAGGACAGCTGTTTTCAGACATTAATATCTTTTTGAGCAAGCATAGCAGTTCCTAACATAAACTTAAGTAGAAACAATTAATTTTGTACTACCTATTATGAGCTGATATTTATGAGTAGCACAAAAGAAATTCAAGATAAAATAATCATCACTGCTTAACTTGGTCCAGCCCACCCCTTCTAATAGCATTTATTTACCCTAATAACATTCAGTTATCTTACAATTGTGGGAAAAAGAACCTGTATTTATGATTAAAAAAAATAATATATAGGCTATATTTATTTTCATAGTTTAGTGCATGCACCTTCTAATACTTGCACTTCTTCCTCCACAGAGCCTCTCTTGAAAGTCTTGATGAATCTCTGCAGCCACCATGACTGAGGAACAGCGATCCAGTGAAAACTCTTCCAGCACAAAGCCTGCAAGTCACACCCTAGTAAGAGCCCTTTGTTTTTTCCTACGACTCCTCTTTTCAGCAGTACAAGTTTATAAGAAATGTTTGAATATAACAAGCAAGTCCTGGACAAGTGGGTTTAACATTTCAACCTTTCTTTTCGTTTCAGAAACCAAATTATATGCTAAAGTACACATTGTCTGGCCACTCCAAAGCTATCTCATCAGTCAAGTTCAGCCCAACAGGAGATTGGTTAGCAAGTTCATGTAAGTATTCTCAGTCTTCTCAATTTAGATCTACCAATATGTGTTCAGGGTTAAGTGAAAAGAAATAAATTAACCAGGAAATTTGAACCTTATATGAATTCATTTAAAATATGCTTCTACTAAGACTGACTTTCTAGAAATTGTTGTTACTTTGGGTGATTGTAACTGAGGGTCATTGTTAGGCTACTGGAGGTGATTGTTACCTGCCACTTCCCTGAGAGACAGTAGGTATACAATCAGTATATCCTGCCAGCCCTAGTGTATGGTTCAGAAACTTGGCAGATCACAAAAGATCTAGAGAGAAATTAAGAAGTACACAAAAGGAAAGGAGATAAAAATGCTTTGCACAACACAGAGAGACAAGAAGGGAGCATCATGAATTAGAGAACAGACAAATGTTGGAGATATTTTTATGGCAAAGTAGAATAAGAAGTAGACTTAAGCAGACCGTACCATACATAGACCAGAAACTGTAGGAGAACCAGGGAGAGAGATGAAGTTAGAGTATTTGCTAAAGCAGGATCGAATACACTAACATCAGACAAAGAGAAGTAGAAAATTTTGGGAAAGGCTTTTGTTGTGCTGCTGCTGATGATGATGATACTTCAGGACAATTTCTTATGAGGTATATTTTTTCCTTTCAGCCGCTGACAAAGTAATCAAAATATGGGGTGCCTACGATGGAAAATTTGAAAAAACTCTCTCTGGCCACAAGCTAGGGATCAGCGACGTGGCGTGGTCACATGACAGCCGGCTGCTTGTGTCCGCCTCCGATGATAAGACGCTCAAGATTTGGGAACTTGCTTCAGTAAGTAACAGCATAATATATAAGACCCCAGACAAATTGAATACGCTAATTTAAGCACAAAACTCAAGTCGTGAACAAAGAATGATATTCAACATATTAAACCAAGGAATGTCTATCACTGGCAGTTAGCCTCTCAGATTTTAATTCTGAATACATCAGTACACATAAGAAACCATTATGTAGTGCTTGCCAGGACCATAAGTATGAGTTGCATCAACTTTACTCTTTTTACAGGGAAAGTGTGTGAAAACCTTGAAGGGCCACAGCAATTATGTGTTCTGCTGCAACTTTAACCCCCAGTCAAACCTCATTGTTTCAGGCTCTGTAAGTAGCTAGTATATTCACTTTTTATTCATGTTGTTTTCTTCTTCTTGTTGACAATATAATCTGGTTTGATTGGAAATGTATGTTTCTCACTAACCAACAACATAAAAAATTTTCAGTTTGATGAGAGTGTACGGATATGGGACGTCAAGACCGGCAAGTGTCTAAAAACTCTCCCAGCACACTCAGATCCAGTCAGTGCCGTCAACTTCAATCGAGATGGAACCCTAATTGTCTCTAGCAGCTATGACGGCTTATGGTACCTTACCCCTGTTATCCTACATTTTGGAGGGAAACATTAAACATGGCTTACTTTATCAAAACATAATAATTAATCTAAAAATGGATATGCAGTCTGTTTGCATTTTACCTTAAGAAATGATAGTAATAGGTGTGGTGGCATTCCTTGGGAGTGTAAACATACAACAAAGGATAGATTAATACAAAACACAATCAGCCTCAGTACTTTGATTTTGTGAAGTACTGTATAGTGTGTAGCATGCTCCCACTGAACTGCCTCACTGATGCAGATCATGTTTTCTCTATTTAAAAATTAAAGAATCCCCTATCAACTCTATTTTGACAGTCTCTTGTGTAGTATTCTAAGCATCTGCAAGTTTACATTTATATCACAACTAGGTGCTATTTCCTCAGTATCAATTGGAAAGCTTCACTGCCAAATCACAAGGTAGCTCAGAAAAATTGCTTTCATTTTTGCACTAGTATATAACAGCTTCACCTCTATTTCATCTCCCTTGTCCAAGAAGAACTGTTCTTTCTTCAGTTGACTGTAGCAATAAGAGACTAGTCATACTTGAGATCCATTTGCCGCAGCATTATCATTATTTCCATTTTCAGTCGAATTTGGGACACCACCTCTGGCCAGTGTTTGAAGACCCTAATTGATGATGACAACCCACCAGTGTCTTTTGTGAAGTTCTCTCCAAATGGAAAGTATATCCTTGCAGCCACCCTTGACAACACCCTAAAGTTATGGGACTATAGCAAAGGAAAGTGCTTGAAAACCTACACTGGCCACAAGAATGAAAAATATTGTATCTTTGCAAATTTCTCAGTGACTGGAGGAAAGGTGAGCATCTGATTTTATGTTTTTCATATAGCTGTTACTTTATAAAGAAGAGATTTATTTCAATTGTCAAACTGTCCTTGCTATTTTCTCTCAGGTTAATGTTGTACTTATCTCAGGTTCAGTAGTATTTTTTAAGGACAAAATCATTTAACCACTAAAATGTTTTGAGTATGTCTGATCTTATAACTTCAGTAATTCTGGTGTGTTTACCTCAAGCCACTCCTACTTCTTGTAAGTATTTATAAAACTGCATTAAGATGAGTATCATAGTCACTAATTGCATTTTCATGTTTTCAGTGGATTGTATCGGGCTCAGAAGACAACTACATCTATATATGGAACCTACAAACCAAAGAAATTGTACAGAAACTTGAAGGCCATTCAGGTAATGTTATTGTTGTATCACTTTCAAAATGTAGTTTGTGACATGTTTAAACTTAATTACTTAATTAATGTAGTTTGTGACATGTTTAAACTTAATTACCATTGTCCACAAGCTGAGACAATCAGAGACATGTTAACAATAATGCACTGTGCACACCAGAGCAGAATTAGGAACTTTAAGATTGTTCAGATATTACTGTATGAGACATAATTTTATATTGATCTTCATCTTTCTCATACATAATTATAATATACATTTTCTTTCTTTCCAGATGTGGTTTTGTGCACTGCCTGTCACCCAACCCAAAACATCATTGCCTCTGGAGCTTTGGAGAACGACAAAACTATTAAACTTTGGAAGAGTGATACTTAAAAAGTTATTGGAGAAAGGTACAAAGAAAATATAAGTAGAAATAGAAAGTGCTGTGTTTGTACATGTGAATATCCTAGAATGTTTCTCTGTGTGTCTGGTTCACTTCAGCTGTAGTTTTAATTTTTTTAATTTGGGAATAAGGTGGGCATATTCACAATAAACTATATCCTTATCTTAAAAAAAAAAAATGTTCATCCAACTCTTCTTCAATAAATTCCTCCATATAACAAACTTTGGATATGCTAAACTTCATGACTGTAAGGGTGAAGTATCAACTATAGCTAAACCTGGTCAGTAGAAGCCTGACACTTACATTCCAAAATACACGGCACATTGGCCTCCACCTACACCTAAAACTCAGGGCTGGAGGTTCTCACTGACTGTCTGGTGATGTCATGCACTACAGCAGTCCTCTGCCTCTGTTGAGGATGTGGTGGTAGTACATTTATTATAAGCTATCTGGTAATTGTGCCAATGTACCAGGAGCATATTTTTATAGCAACAAACTAACTACCGTGCACATAATAAAAGAGATCATATGAATTCGTACTTTATAATAAAACAGTTGATCCTAGTTAGCTCCATGACATCATCAAAGTGAGGTTGAGACAGCCCTTTTCACACCTCTATTGACAAATTTCATATGACCATTTCTGAGATCCACAACACTTAATAATAAAGTTGAATGTCAGTTGATACATAGGTCTCTAACAGCACTATCATGGGGATTTTGGCACCACAGTGGCATGTAAGTCATTGTGTCCCACTGTGCTGCCCAGTCATAAAGCCACAGGTAGCTTAGAGTCAACTATGCATATCTTCTCGTATGTACATACATCCCTACACAGAACTGCAGTTGCTGTTGGTATAGTCTGTGTTGATGTCATAGTATTACGGTACTCATAAACAAGTGGGAATGTTTCCAATACTAACTTGTGAAATGTGTAGCACAATGGTTACAAATGAGACATGGATCTGCTGTTATCATCTGGGGATAAAGTACTTTTGTAAAAAGATCTTACGTAATGGAAAGAAGTTGAGATGAAGTCTAGAGAGATGCATGCTGTTTATTGCCTGAGTATTGACCACACTACTAGTGCAAACTGGACAAAGGTTGCACAGGTCATACCCATCATCACAGCTAGAAACCATCGTCCTCACGGCATGGCTGCTCTTTGGTCAGTGACAAGACAGTTAGATGAAAATCATCTAATATGATAAGCAATGATTATTTTAATTTTACATTCTACTGATTAATATATATTTTTTTCATCATGGAGGCCCATTCACACAAGTACATTAGGTTTCTTTTAAGGCACTGGTGTTCTGTGCATGATGCTACATTTGGTCAGGACTCAAAATCAAGGGGTAATTGATCCTATGCATTAATTTTTGGCCCACCAGTGTCTCTTCCTGATAGTCGACCACCAGTTGGCACGAACAAGTTACTCAAGTCCTCTGCTTCCATGTTGTAACCAATGATAAGTGAGGGCAAGCCATCATAGTATGACTCAGACTGGTATGGTGTTCCCTTGGTTAGGTTGTTGCATTAAAGATTTATTATATGATGTTGACATAAAGAAAAAGAAGGAATTGACAAAACTGATTTTGACATCCAAGCAAGTCTTCATTTGGGGGAATTTTATACTTTAAGCCTGATGTTGTACAAAATGCAATGATTGTTGCAGTCATATTGTTCTTAAATTGGCCATTGTATCGAATGACCAAATTTCATACAAGTGAAAAGACAGACATATACTGTTTAATTTTCCCCTACTATTTGCATATCAAGCTTTGATGCCAACTGATGAGGTAGCTCTGTGCATAATCTATTTTTAATCATCACATCAATTACACGGTGAGTTTTGTCTGTCCCATATTGAAAGAAACCGTTAAACAACATAAAATTGATTTTGCATGAATAGGCAACCATGAATTTTTCATTCCCGAAGACTCATTACAACGCACCGTGCATGCGTATCCATCCTGTGCAGCATTTCCCGCGCAGAGACGTGTCCATAAGCCATGCATGTTCTGTCCTGTGTAGCATTTCCCCGCCAAGGAGGCGTGCCCCTAAGCCGCGTTCAGTCCTGTGCAACATTTCCCGCGCAAAGAGCCACGTTCAGTCCGTGTACCATTTCCCCGCAAAGGAGGCGTGTCTCTTAAGCCACGTTCAGTCCGTGTAACATTTTCCCGCAAAGGAGGCGTGTCCCTAAGCCACGTTCAGTCCATGTAACATTTCCCGGCAAAGGAGGCGTGTCCCTAAGCCACGTTCAGTCCATGTAACATTTCCCGGCAAAGGAGGCGTGTCCCTAAGCCACGTTCAGTCCGTGTAACATTTCCCCGTAAAGGAGGCGTATTGTGTCCCTAAGCCATGTTCAGTCCGTGTAACATTTCCCCGTAAAGGATGCGTGTCCCTCAGCCATATTCAGTCCGTGTAACATTTCCCCGTAAAGGAGGCGTGTCCCTCAGCCATATTCAGTCCGTGTTAAACTTGCATTCTCTAGAAAGGCGAAGGGTGCGTGGAGACATGATCGAGGTTTATAAATGGATGAAGGGCTTTAATAAGCCACGTTCAGTCCGTGTAACATTTCCCCGTAAAGGACCGGGTAGGACACGAAGTAACGGGTTTAAACTGGATAAATTCAGATTCAACAGGGACATAGGCAAAAATTGGTTTACTAATAGGGTGGTGGATGAGTGGAATAGGCTTAGCAGTCATGTGGTGAGTGCCAATACAATTGTCACATTCAAAAATAGACTAGATAAATTCATGGACAGCGATATTAGGTGGGGTTAGATACACGGGAGCTTAGGGTCAAAGGAGCTGCCTCGTACAGGCCTACCGGCCTCTTGCAGACTCCTGCGTTCTTATGTTCTTATGTTCTTATGTAACATTTCCCCGTAAAGGATGCGTGTCCCTCAGCCATATTCAGTCCGTGTAACATTTCCCCGTAAAGGAGGCGTGTCCCTCAGCCATGTTCAGTCCGTGTAACATTTCCCCGTAAAGGATGCGTGTCCCTCAGCCATATTCAGTCCGTGTAACATTTCCCCGTAAAGGAGGCGTGTCCCTCAGCCATGTTCAGTCCGTGTAACATTTCCCCGTAAAGGATGCGTGTCCCTCAGCCATATTCAGTCCGTGTAACATTTCCCCGTAAAGGAGGCGTGCTGTGTCCCTCAGCCATGTTCAGTCCGTGTAACATTTCCCCGTAAAGGAGGCGTGTCCCTCAGCCATGTTCAGTCCGTGTAACATTTCCCCGTAAAGGAGGCGTGTTGCGTCCCTCAGCCATGTTCAGTCCGTGTAACATTTCCCCGTAAAGGATGCGTGTCCCTCAGCCATGTTCAGTCCGTGTAACATTTCCCCGTAAAGGATGCGTGTCCCTAAGCCACGTTCAGTCCGTGTAACATTTCCCCGTTAAGGAGGCGTGTTGTGTCCCTCAGCCATGTTCAGTCCGTGTAACATTTCCCCGTAAAGGATGCGTGTCCCTCAGCCATATTCAGTCCGTGTAACATTTCCCCGTAAAGGAGGCGTCACTCAGGCGTGCCCCCAAGCCACGTTCAGTCCTGTGAAACATTTCCCGGGCAAAGAGCACCGTTCAGTCCATATAACATTTCCCTGTAAAGGAGGCGTATCCCTTAATTAATTAAGCCACGTTCAGTCCAGGGTAATATTTCCCGCGCAATGAGCCACGGTCAGTCCTGTGCGCTTCTTTTCCCGCGCAACTTTAGTGTTCCGTAAAATCTCAACAGTGATTGCCGAGCGGGAAGGTGAGTGGGTTGATTGGCTCGCTGGTGATTCGGTGTGGAATTTGTCGATAGTCAGTGTAGTGTGACAGAGGTGCTTATTTTGGCTGCTTTGATGGGAAGTGCGATCATAAATCTATCTATCTATCTATCTATCAATCTATCTATCTATCTATCTATCTATCTATCTATCTATATATATATATATATATATCTATATATAGATATATATACTAGAGGTGGGGGCGAGGTAGAAAAAAATCAGTAGTGCAGCGGTACTTTTGCGCGGTAGTTTTCCGAGCGGTGTGCGGGTGCCATTTTTTATTTCCCAGAGCGGTACGCGGTGTGCAACTTTTCCCGCGCAAAGAAGACGTACGTATAACCATTAAGCCACGTTCGTGCGCCTATTGCACGAATAGACAAGGAGGGAGCAGGTCAAATTTTCAACTGCGGTCCAACGTGGAGAAACTGTGCTCGAAATATGCAATAACTGGGCACTCAAAGACCTAGCGACGAAAAAAAAAGTGCAGGCGGTCTAAAATCTGTTGAAGGCGGGCTTAGGAGGCTGTTCTAGTCACGTATGGTGCGTGAAAAGTATGAGTGCTTGTATGCGTCAGTGTTTGTGTGATATGTTTGGTATTTATTATAGGTGTGTGTTATGAGTACGTTGACTGTTTGCGTTGTGTAAGTATGTATATGTGGGTCAGTGTCAATGTGAGTGTTTGTGATCTTGTACGTAAGTGTAAGTCTGTGTGCTTGTCTGCGTATGTGAAGAGGTTCCATATCGGTTGTTTGATCCGTGTTGTGAGCATATATGTAAAAAAGGCCACAACTGAGCGTCTATGTAGGTTAATTAGTAACGTTCTTCAACAGCAGTAGAGCACAATCATTCGAGTTTATATATTATATAATGTCTAATTAAAAAAAAGTATTGAGCTAAAATATGAAAAAAAAACACCGGCGCCGCTCGATCGCTGATGTAATCCTCATTCCTCAGTAGTTGTTGAGTCATAGTACTATAGCTTGAGTGTATAGCGTCTAGTGAAAAAAAAACCAACTATATTGAGCTAAAAAAAGACCACAGCTAGCTCGCCCACGTATACGTAAGATGATATCTCCTGCAGTGGTGGTCCAGTTATAACTGTGTAATGTCTAATTAATGAAAAAAAGGAGACGAGCTATAATTTTTATATAAAAAAAAAACGTAGCTCGCTCATATAATCTCTCCGAGTACTAGTATAGTAGTAGTGCAGCCATAAGTATAGGCTATATATATATATATATATAATTAACCTAATGTCATCGAAAGTATATATATAGTAGGTATACAGTAATAGGAATTAAAAAAAGACAGAATTAGGAAAAAAATAAAAAATGACTCGATCGGGAGTGTAAAAATAGTACTACATGTACTAATAATATCTCCTGCAGCATCATATAGTTTAGTCATAAGCACGTATAAATGTAACATATATATCTCCTGCGGCTGTGTTATATAGTCCAGACATAAAGTGCTTAATTGAGTCTAAGCAAAAATCTAGAAGAAAGTAGTAAAGCAAATATAAAAACCAAATGTAATAATTAATATTTGCATTAGTAAGCTATATCCATGTCATATATGTACTTGAGTCTAATATGTCTAAGAAAGTAGGAAAGCAAATAAAGGCCATGTAGGCTAATAATATCTCCTGCAGCATTAACAAGGTACTTAATTGAGTCTATATCTAAGAAATAGGAAAGCAAGTAAAAGCCATATAATAATATCTCCTGCAGTAGTAGTCCAGTCATATAAATGTTTGAGTCCCCCTTATTTCAAATCCCGTGAGAGATCAAGTAGGACAGTAGGAAAGCAAGTAAAAACCATGTAATAAAATCTCCCCAGCATTATAGTAGTCCAGTCATAAGTGCTTGAGTCCCCCTTATTTGAAATCCCGTGAGAGACCGAGTAAACAGCGGCGCCATGAAGAAGCGTTGACACAGAGACGTCATCAAACACCCTAACCGTCCCAGGCGTGCGGGCCAGAATCCTCCGCGCCAGCCATTTGCCGATGCTCACTTGTCTGACTTGATGCTTGCCAGGAATCGAACCCTGTCCAAGGAACGCCGCCGCCCGCCGCCCTGTCATCTATACTTTCAGCAGCGCCATGGCGGCTCGGTGGAGTAGCGAGAGTGTGGTGGCGGAACACAGGGAATTACAGGTACTGGCAGGCAGGGGCGGCGTGCAGGGGGCGGCGGCAAGGGGCGGGAGGGGTGCTGCCAGGGCGGAAAGGGCTGACAGTAGGGTTAGGGTAAAGGATACTCCATTTGTTAGGTCCAAGTGTCTCCTTTCCAACGGTGCCTCGGACTCTTCCTCTTCTCTTTTTTATTGCTGCCTTGTATTAGTGTGCCGCTGTTCTCGTCTCCTTAGCCGTGTTCTCCTTTTCCTTTGATTTCGTGGGGTTGTTCTTGTATTAGTAAGAGTTTCACGTGATTCTTCCTAGTTCATTAATTCATCCTTTTCAACAGTTCCAAATTCATGACTTCATTCTACGGCTGGTGAAAATATGGCCATTGTCGTGTAGGTTTTCCTGAGCAGCTCGGCTAATAGGTTGTAATACGTTGTAGACCTCCAGGCAGACTAAAGTAGACCAGGAGGGAGTGTGTGGAGGAAGACCTAGCCGCTCTGGGCGTGAAGCACTTGATGGAGACAGTGTTAGGATGGTCACCAAACGTCTTAACTCATAACGAAAATGCTTAAACGAACGAAAGATGAGAATGATGTATTCTATGGAAATTCTACACATTTTTACAAATTTGTTGAGTTTCAGGAATGAATGATGGAATATCTCTGAAGTTTACCTTTAGTGATAGTTGGAGTCATCAATTGCCATCCAGATAGGCAAGAATATTGAGCACATAGCACTTAAATCTCTTATCAGTAGAAAAGGTTACTGGAGTGAGTGAAATGGGTGCATTTCTGTAATAATTCACCAAATTGGTTTGGCTAGGTTACTTCCCTTAGGGATCATTGGGCAGTCAGGGTTGGTTAATTAGGAAGTATTATTTGGTAATTGTTAATTCCCTGCTAAAATTAAATTTCCTCAAGAAAAGAAGCATCTCCACTGGGGGAGGGGGGGGGGGAGGGAATAGAAGATGGATTTGGTCCTCTTATCTAGTTTTACGTAGAGTATAAAGTGCAAGTTTATTCCTAATGTACTCGTTTCAAGTGTTAGCACCACATTTCTTTGACTTTTGCAGCTGTTGCTTGAGATAAACCTCATCTTAAGTTAATGATGTGTATGATTTTGCGTGTTGCAGGCCAATGCCATGGCCCTGGACCGCCGGGGGGAGTTCACACTGCTGGCCGGGTGAGTGTGGGGATCAAGTTGTCATGAGATAGTTGTGTACATTTTTTTTTACAATTTGTTCAACTACAGCACTTTGTCCCTTTGTGTTTCCAGGACTGTGCTGATGGCTTCCCTTGCATTCTAAGTTTTCTGTAGTTTATGAGTGCACATATATATTTGGAAAGACATTTTCTCTTTGTAATTTTCTCTTACTGTAACACATAGTAAATCTTTAGGTGACATAGTTGTAGAAGTTGTGGTCTCTCTAGTTATTTTAGATGCCTCCAACAGTTATGTTTGACACTTTGTTGTGGCATCATAAAGTCAAAACATACCTATTGCATTACATTCTTCAAATATTTAAGATGTAAGATTGGTAATTGTCCAGGTTTTGTTAGCAAATATTTTTCCTTCTGATGATTTTTAGGTGCAGGGCATTAATGCTCCTGGAGATCCATCATATGTCTAGATTTTTCAATGGCTTGCTTTATCTACAGACGCCGTGCCCTGGCACTGATCCGACTGGACTCCCCCTCAGAAGTGGTCAAGAGGGTCAGCCGCACACAGCAGAAGTATGATGTCACCGCGGCGGAGTGGAACCCAACTCAGAGCCAGGGACACACCTTCGTTTTGGCAGTGAGTTGCTGGAAGTTGGTGCATTATGCAGGGCTAGGAGGAAGCACTGATCATAGTATTAAGATGATAGTATTAAGAATACCTAGAAGTAGTGCTTTGGCCCTATGGTAACCTACAAAAAATATGTAAAAATTGAAGTGCATCTTATATGCTTCTGTGTCTCATATGTCATCAAATACGGTACATCCTCATACTGATTTCATTCATAGTTTGGAGAGCGTGCTGAAATCTGCCAGTGGAATGAGGGCTCCCTGAATGGCATTAGTTCCTTGCGCGCCCACACCCGCACCATCACTGACCTCAACTGGCACCGCCTGGACCCCAACCTCCTGGCCACCTGCTCCATAGACACCTTTGTTCACATCTGGGACACCCGGGAGCCCCGCAAGCCTGTGGCCTCACTCTCCTCCATTGGTGGGTGGGACATGATTCTTATGATTGATGCATATTTGTCTTTTATGGTATGGTAGGACCCTGAATAGTACAATGATTTGATAGATATAAGAACACACTATTCAAATTCACACTTTGTAACCACAGTTCTTAATGACTGATACTGGTTTGTCCTTTAGTGTATGGTAGAACTGTGCAGTGTAGTTATTTGAACGATACATGAACTATCACTATTTGAATTCATGTTATGTAATGCTATGTAATCACAGTTCGTAATGATTGATACCGATTTGTCCTTTAGTGTATGGTAGGACCCTGAATAGTGCAGTTATTTGATAGCTACATGAACTCACACAATTTGAATTAACACTATGTAATGCTATGCAACTTGTGAGCTGTACTGTTTGATATATGCTCGTTTGATGCAATCTCTCCTCATATTTTACTCATTTGATCAGAGGGCTTCACAACAAGGAGATGCTTCTTCCTCCTCCGTTTTGCTACATCAGCCCAGCCGGTGCCACCCGACTGTCTTGTCAGTGCAAAGCACATCTACCACCTCACCCAACTTCTCTTTCACACTGAGTGCCCGAGTTTCAGCTTCATCTTTCACAACTAATATTTCTTTAGATAATTCTGGCTTAAATTCATCTAGTTTTTCCATAATGTTGGTTGCTAAAGATGCCTTGTGTAAGCATGGCAAACACAACCAGTTTATTTTGGGTATATTATCCTGTTTGACCCCTGTCAGATGAGCACACTTCACATGACACCACTTACGGCACAAACAGCATACAATCCACGCCTGAAAAGTCTTCACAGACGAAACACACGTCTCTCAAAGTCCTGCTCCTGCTGCTTGCCATTGTCGAATCAGCAGTTGCAGGAGTGCACAGACAACACCTCCATCCACTCCTACTGTCACTCACTCACTCTCAACAATAGTT
Source organism: Eriocheir sinensis (assembly GCF_024679095.1). Taxonomy (NCBI): domain Eukaryota; kingdom Metazoa; phylum Arthropoda; class Malacostraca; order Decapoda; family Varunidae; genus Eriocheir; species Eriocheir sinensis. The sequence goes on from NC_066512.1 coordinate 26,930,809, forward strand.
TGCTGAGTCTGTCCTGTTCAACAGCTGGGGCATCGCAGGTCAAGTGGAACAAATTGAATCACAATTTGTTAGCCTCGGGCCACGACTGTGATGTGCGAGTGTGGGACAACCGCAAGCCAACCCAGCCCACGCAGTTCATTTCAGCCCACTTGTCCAAGATCCAGGGTCTTGACTGGTCGCCCAACCATGAGAGCCACCTTGTAACCTCATCCAATGTGAGTATCAGTATCGTAGTGCTAAAACAGTGCATTTTGTCCCCTGTTGCCCCACACGCTGCTCATCGTTACGAATATTACAAGCTCAGAGCTGTAACTTCATATCTCTTCTCTTACTAAATCAGCTTCCTCAAGGCTGGACGTTCTGTACCGTCTCCGCCAGTTCTTCTCCCCTGCACAGTTGCTATCCATTTACAGGGGCCTTGTCTGCCCTCGTATGGAGTATACATCCCTTGGATGGGGGGGCTCCACTCACACAGCTCTCTTGGACAAAGTGGAGTCTAAGGCTTTTCATCTCATCAGCTCCCCTGATAGTCTTCTACCTCTTAAATTTCGCTGCCATGTTGCCTCTCTTTCTATCTTATATCGATATTTTCATGCTGACTGCTCTTCTGAACTTGCTAACTGCATGCCTCCCCCCCTCCTGCGGCCTTGCCACACATGACTTTCTACTGAAGCTCATCCCTTTACTGTCCAAATCCCTTACGCAAGATAAGAGTTAACCAGTATCTTCACTCTTTCATCCCACATGCTGGTAAACTTTGGAACAATCTTCCTTTATCTGTATTTCCTCCTGCCTACGACTTGAACTCTTTCAAGAAGAGGGTATCAGGACACCTCTCCTCCCTAAATTAACCTATCTTTCGGCCACTCCTCTAACTCTTTTTAGGAGCAGTGAGTAGCAGGCTTTTTTTTTAACGTTTCCTTTTTTTTATGCCATTGAGCTGACTCCTCTGCTGAAAAAAAAAAAAAAAAGAAAAGCAGTGTGTCCTTCGTAGGGTGTGCTTGCTAATTTGTATTCAGTGTTCACATCAGGTTTTCCATTTTTTTCCCCTGTAATGAGGATGGATTGGAATAGTGCATACAAAATGTCAAACACCCTAAACCATTTTAGTTGAAGACTAATCCATGAAAGAAGGGGATCTTGTTTGATATGTTCGTGTTATTTGTAAACCTTGCATGAAGAATGAAGAACTCTACACACCATGCCAATGGGGACAGATTGGGGAGGTGGACCACATTAGCCCATGCATTATGGAAGTGCTTTTTGTTAACTGATCATTCTCCTTCCCCTGCAGGACTGCACAGTGAAGTTCTTTGACATACTGAACCCACGCAAGGCTGAGAACTTCATCAACACCCTGTCTCCTGTGTGGCGGGCCAGGTACACGGTGAGTACCTGCACTACACATTAACGCTTAAAAGTCCACTTTGCATACGTGTGGAAGAGTTGTTTTATTCTGGACAATTGTTGAAGGTCAAGTTTAGGGGTCAAGTATTGCATGAAGTTTCAAGAGGAAGCAAGACAGTGTAGACATGGATGAATAATTGGTTCACTGTGATGTGTGTATATAATGCCATGTAACTTTTCCTTGGTGCAGCCCTTCGGTGAGGGAGTGGTGACAGTGGTGGCGCCTCAGCTGCGTCGTGGAGAGAACCCTCTGCTGCTGTGGGCAGTGCGGGATGTCACAGCTCCTGTACATACTTTTGTGGGCCATTCAGACATGGTGCTGGAGTTTGAGTGGCGGCTGAGTGGCGGGGCGGGAGCAGTGGCGTCAGGGCCTGGGGAGCACCAGCTGGTGACCTGGGCGAGGGACCACAGCCTGCGCATCTGGAGGGTGGACCAGCACTTGCAGCGGGTGAGTGGGGGTACCATTTTCAGACGACCAAACAGTTCTAGTGTGGTGATTTGATAATTTCTATCACCTCATAAATATATTTCTTAACCAAGTGAAGTAAATTAAGCTTTCAAGAAATATTATCGTTGGTCTTATGGTCTTACCCTCCATTGCTGTCACATTATATTCTCCATCTTCTTGCACATGAAATTAGTTAACAAAGACTAACCTTGGTGTTCTGTGCTTGCTACAGCTGTGTGGAGAAGAGGCAGGACTGGGTGAAAGCACTGATAGTGAATTCAATTCAGAATCAGCAACACTTGGTGAGTATTACTGTGCATAAGGAACTCCACATCTTACTGTTATTGCTGCCTCTCATCTTGGTATCAATAAATATCGCTTGTTCTTTGATAATCTATTGTCTCAGTCTCTTACTTTTCAACAATAATACTTTAGGAAACTTTCACTTGGCCACCTCTTATACAAATTTTGTAGCTGTATAAGAATATAATTGCAAAATGTTTCCAAATAAATAGTGGAATTGAGTAGTAACAAGCAGCCTTGTTTAGGTCAATAATTTTAGTGGTGTCTGGTCTTGGAAGGTAGATGACAGAATACTTCAAAGTAAGATAGTTGTAGAGGCATCCTGTTATAAAGACATGAATTGCTTGTGTAGTATGTACAAGTAAAACAAATGGTGAGAGCAGTATGAATTCATATTCAAAGAAATGGCTGCTGAGTCTATAAGATAGAGTCTAGATAAAATTATATGGAACAGTTGTGTAATACAGAAAACAATAGGAACAAGACTGGGCTTGTGATGATGATGCAGATATTGATGCAAGGATGTGTAATGCCTTTGTCCTTCCAGTTGAGGGTGAAGCTGGAAGAGAGTCTGGCCTGATGAGAGAGGAGCAAGACACACACAGCCTCTCCGGAGGCAATGAAGATGATGCTGAATCCAACTCCCCCAGATATGGTGCTTATTTACTTAGGCTGGAGGGAGGGCCAGGCATGATTGTTCTAAGTTATAAGTGCTTACCCCCAAGACTATATCAGAGAATAAAGATAAACTTGTAATTGGGAGAGGTTAGTTTCTGGGATGTGCAAGAGACTGATTGACAGAAGTTGCTGTTCAGTCAGTGACAGTGACAGGCTATTGAAAGCAGCCTATGATCCTAGTGCAAGCTTGGAATAGATAGACTGTAGCCCGTAACAAGGGGAAAAAGGTCGCTTATATTAGAGTGTGTACAGTGTGTCTTGCTGTCTTTCATCTCCATTAGTTTTTCTGGCGTCACTAATGTTTCGTATGGCCTATCACTGCCTTCTGCACATTTTGTTAAGACTTCCTTACAATTCGTTAATCCTCGGCACTTCTCACAACCTGTTTGCCTTTGTCGACAGAAGGTGGTGCTCAACCCCCTGAGGCTTCAGAGAATGCAGTGCACAGGGCATCCCTGGAAAGCAGCTCTACCACCGAGGCGAGTGAGGTGACCGTCGCCCCTGCCTCAGTAGAAAAAACTGCTGGGGAAAATGTGTCGTCTGTCAGTTCTGTTGCTGGCACACCATCCTTGCCTGGTCTTGCCATTGGTAAGTGAATGCACAAAGGAGTGTGAAGAAATCCTAAAATGTTATGTACAGTACTCATATGAATTTTCAAACATTTTACTTTAATTTACTAAAGGTTGATAATTCTAGGAACTTATTTAGCTGCCATATCAGTTGAGTTTATTGAACATGATGTATGCACTATATTGTGGCTAGGGCTTGGGAATCCCTAACACATATGAGGACATTTGCAGCCAAGCCATTGCCAAGTCAAGCCTCCACTTTGCCTTCTGGCCAACCCATGAGTCTTCAGCAAGAGTTTTCTTTGCTCAACACATCACTAGACAGCAGTCAAGTCAACTCAGTGGAGGTGGTGGTAAGTAGTTGCTCAGAATGTTTGTTGGGGATTGGGTGAGGCAGTTGAGTTGTTGCCAATGCTTGGTTGTTTTGCGAAATACCGAGTGTGGTCTTTCATCTATTCCTCAATCCTATCAGACTATTGTCCTGGAGCTCTCCCTCCCACCTCTTCTATTTGACTCATTTTATCATTTACCTTCACAAATCCACCATTTTCCATTACTCCTGTGGCCTTACTGCTCACTTTTCTACTCACTCCCACTCTCGTGCTGTCCAAATCTCTTGTGCATAATTTAACCATTTTCATTCTGTTATCCCCATCACTGGTAAACTCTAGAAGATTTTTTTTTGTCTGTATTTCCTCTGTCCTATAACTTGAATGCCTTTAAAATGGAATATCAAGACACCTCTACAACCATATTTGAATATTCAATTTTGATCTGTCCACATATTGGAAGCATTGCCAGTGTGGACCTCTTTCTGTTTGTTTAGGGACTCCTGGATTAGGAACCTTTTGGTTTAATGATTGTTTTCAAAATCATTTTTCATGTGTAATTATCTTCACCAAATCTTTGAACCAGTGCATGGCTCCGTCACCCCTTCATATAAAGTAGCCTGTTCCTTTATTCTTCAGAAGTAATTTTCACAATTCCTTGGTGGAAAACAGCATCCTATTATTATTGTTTTTGAGTGAAATAGACATTTTACAGGCAATAAATGGTAAACATAGGTAAACAAACGAAGATGTTCCATTATCATGCCATCCCATGAATTCTGCAATCACTTTTTCTTTCTTGTTAAGGATTTCAATTATAAGAATTAGTTGCTTGTGAATTATGCTGTAAAACTGAAATATAATATATGGATAAATAACTTTCTGCAGTGAGGTAAATCCCATAAAAGTTTTGCTTGGGAGTTGATTAGCTGCTTCAGAATAATATTTTAGAATACTCTTGCTGTAGGGGTGTATGTTGTAGGTAAGGTTTTGAGGGAGTCTGTGGAATGGTGGGAGTCAAAGAGTGAAGAAAGGGCTGCATTACAAGCATCACAGATATTTCTGTTCATTGTTAATCTTACATGCTGTAAACCTGTGTTAGAGTGCATCACCATCTCTTGAAGTGTGTAACATGTTATTGTTTTATCAAAATTGTGTGCCCATTTCTAGTCATGTCAACAGCCTCTGTTTCACATGTGCACATGTTATCTGTGTAAATACTTCCAAAGACAATTGAAGTGTTGTTGAGTGCTGCAGCACTTGGTGTCTTTACAGTAGACTCTGGTTGGTGCACTCACTCTGAGATGTTGTTGTGGCCCTTGAATAGGTTCACTGTTCCTCTTTTGACTCCCTCACCGTAGTGTGTGAATGTTGAGACTAACCAGAGTCTACTGTAATGTTGCAGACCACAGGGAGAGAGGGCCAGCCAGGTGTAGGGGACCAACAGAAGATAATCACTATAAAGGAGGAAGTCACCGACGAGGAAGAAATCACTTTGGAGGTGGAGGGCATCGGCATCTACCCAGAGGAAATAAATATTAAGGAAGAAGTTTTGAGTGATGAGGAAGTAGTAGTCAGCTCCTTGGAGGATGCATTTCGTGTTGGCAAGATAATCCCTGAAAAGGGGGGAGATACAGTGAAGGTTCCTGTGCAGAGAGGAGGCGCCCCAAGGAAAGAATGTGTGCCGCCAACCAAAGACACTTCACACAGAGCCACTAAAAAAGGAGCCATGGTGATGAAAGTTGGCACTATTTATGAAGGCAACTCAAGGGAAAAAGTGATCACTATTGATGAAGACACCAAACACAAGGGAACTGTTTTTCAGGCACCCTCCCAGGAGAAAAAAATCACAGTGCCAAAGGGAGACACCATGAAAGAAGCAAACAGGCAACTGAAAGGAGCAAGTGGGGGAGACAGTGTGGAAAAAGGTGCTATTGTTCAGGTGGGTGACACTGTCCAGAAAGTCAGCACTGTGAAGAAAGCCACTGTCAGAGAAGGAAAAACTGCAAAAGAAGCCACAACCCAGGAAAAGGTTACCGCAGAAAAGAAAAGTGGTTTGGAAGGAGCCACCATGCAGAAGGAAGTTCTTTCTGCACCTGAAAAAGCCAGGGTGAAAGAAGACTCTGTACAGGAGAAAGAGAGGCCTGGTGTTGAGGAAGGGGACACAGAGATGCATATTGTGGAGGATGGGGACAATGTACATGAGGAAGATTCTGAGCCAAAGAGGCATGCTGCTGGGGAAAAGGACTCTGAGAAGGAGAGACAGACAATGGAGGAAAAGGAGACTGAGAAGGAGAGAGACACTGCGGAGGAAAGAGAGACTGGACAGGAGATACATATCGTGGACAAGAGAGATACTGCAGAGGAAAGAAAATCCAAGCCAAAGATACATGCTGAGAAGGAAAAAGAGGCTGAACAGAAGAGAGATGCAGTGGGGGAGAAAGATTCTGAGCAAGGGAGACACATAGCAGAGGAGAGAGGGACCAAACAGAGGAGAGACAGTGTGGAGGGAGCAGCTCAACAGGAGAGAGACACTAAGGAGGATAGAACTTCAGAACAGGAGAGGCAGCCTTCTCAAGATGATGATGTGCCACAAGGGGAATGGCATGTCCAGCATGGAGACATAGTGCAAGAGAAGAATGAGATCACCAGTGATTCTGGAGAGGGATCTTGCAGTGGTAAGAAGAGGAAAGCTCTTGTGGATGGCTCAGTAGGGCAAATGCATCCCCCAGCTGTAAAGAGGAAAAGTTCTGTTGCTGCTGCTTCTGCTGTGGGTAATGGAAATGGGGATGAAGGTGGTGGGAGGAAAGCTCCCAGGAGTATGCCAAAGATGCAACCACTTGCAAGCCCTGGGTTGCAGGAGAATAAAGAAATTAGAGTTCAGGATCCAAGCAGAAGTGTGTTTGACGAGCCTGACAGCACTTGCATCATTAAGATCCAGTGTGTGGGTGAGGACAGGGAAGGTGAGAAAATTACTGTAGTGGAGGCCTCAGACAGCAGCCCTGGCACCACACTATCCTTCCCCCAGAGAAAAGTCTTCAGGAGTCCCCAAGATAAGGACACATCCATGTCCAGCTTGGATCCAGAAGAGGATGACTTTATGAGGGGGGAAGCAGTGATTCATGTAGAGTGTGATCCTGAGCCGGAGATGCTGGATATTGAGCCCAAGGAGAGGGATGATGGTGTGGCTGTGTGTCAGGTGGTGACATCAGGCTCCTTTGTCATCAAGGGTGCTGCCTCCAGTTTAATGCAGGTGGAAGCCAGCGTGGTGCATTTGCCAGAGTCACTGACAAGCAATAACCAGAACCCTGAGGAGGTGTGGGGCACCCTGGCTCCCCAGTTGCTGGAAGGAGGCGTCATCGTGCATGGGGAAAACTTGGTGTTGGGAGTCCTGTCGCTGGTCACCATGGTGGAAGCTGTGGAGGTGGATGGGGAGGCACAAACACAGATCACCATCTCTCCTCTAGCTGAACCAGTGGAAGCCTATCACAAGCGTGGTGTCAACTTTATCCTTGTTACAAAAAATTCTGAGGCAATCCGTGGCTCTGGAGGCAGTCCAGAAGCCCATTCTAAGGAGAAAAATCAGGTGCGAAATGCGCCTAACAGTGATTCACCTGGCCAGTTCCAATGTGACAAGTGTGACAAGACCTACAGCGTTCGGTCGTCCCTAAACAGCCACCGGGTGACTCACAATGCAGAGAAATTATACAAATGTGATGAGTGTGACCGTGCCTTCCATTACAGTACTCCACTCATGATTCACAAACGTACTCACAGTGATGAGCGGCCGTACTGCTGCCAGACCTGCCATGCTTCCTTCAAGTCCATGACCAATTTGCGTTGTCACCAGCGTCAGCACTCAGGAGAGCGACCTATTTCATGCCCAGAGTGCAAACGGAGCTTCAGGGACTACACTTCCCTCAAGAGACACAGACAGAGGATGCACCAAACAGAAACATCTGATTCCTCTAATACTGCACCATCTGTTACTTCGCCACACAAGAGTGGGAAGGATGAGGAATCTGAGGATGGCCAGAACACTGACAGCAAGTCCCCAGATGCCCAAGACTCAAAGGACAGGTCATCCAGTGGACCTGGGAGTGTAGGACGTCTTTCAGACTACATACACAAATGTGGCCTGTGTCACATGACCTGCCACACTCGACCTCAGATGTTGACACACCTGCAGGTTCATGCAGCAGCTGAGCGGTTTCGATGCCGCTATTGTCCCAGCGCTTATACCTTCCGTTTTCTGTTGGCGCGTCATGTACGTGAAATGCACCCTGGTAGCCCGCAGTGGTTCTGCCAGCACTGTGACCGTATCTTTGATACGTGCCGCAAGATGAACAGCCACAGCTGTCGCAGTGTGAGAGGGAACTACTCGTGTCCCCACCAATGTGGTTTCACCACAGAGGTGCGACATAGAGTGTTTCGGCATGTGGCACGGTATCACCCTGAGGATGCTTCTCCCTACCACTGTGACTTCTGCTCAAACAGCTACCGAGACCCTGGCCGCCTGCGCTACCACCAGAAACGACAGCACCCTGAGAAGATGCCTGAGCTGGCTCCACCCCCGAAGGACACGTGGCGGGCATCGTCTGAAGCAGGGCCGGAGGACAAGGGTGCCGTGGACATGTCACAGGTGGAAGTGAGCGTGGTTGGTGAGGCCATTGAGTATTACCTCCCTGAAGATCTAAGGAATGACATGGCATTTAAGGAACGAGTAAAGTTCAAATGTTTCTACTGCGAGGCCAAGTTCCCAGTTAAGAATGCCATGACACGTCACGTGCTTCGAGCGCACCCTGGCCAGCGTGCATACAAGTGCCTCCGCTGCAATGTCTTCTTCAGGTCCAATACGGAATCCAAGAATCACAATCGCAAATACCACAAGTACCAGGACACGGGCGGCCGCGACCCCCACCGCAATGAGAAGGCCATGAGGAAGCGCGCAGAGCTGGTGGAGCAACAACTCCGTCAAGCTGCACCCGGCCTGCGCAGTGCGTTTAAGTTCCGTTGTCTGTATTGTCCCATGGCTTACCGCTGCAAGAGGCCGCTTGTTGCCCACTACCGCCGCTGGCACCCAGATCAGGAATGGGACCACTTGCCAGACCGTCCCCCGAGTACTCCACCTTCCTCCTCTTCTAAAAGACGCAGATTACTGTTCTTTGATTGCAAGTTTAATTCTGAGTGTGGACGCACTTTTGATGAGATTGATCTGCTGTTTGAGCACCTGCTTCATGCACATGAGGTTAGTGGTGAGGCTGCTCTCCCTTATGTGAAGGAACGGGTGGTGGTGGAAGGAGTGAGGCGTGGGCGGCTCCCCAAGAATGCTGTGTTGGTGCCTAGTGAGTCGCCGACTAGTGGAGGTTCACAGAAGAGGAGGATGTGGTGGAGAGGCAGAGCAAGGGTTAAGTCAGAGCCAGAAGACACAGAGGAAGAAGATGAATTTGATGAGGCAGAGTTTGAACTATCAGAAGGAGAAGATGAGGATGAAGAGATGGAAGGGGAAATTATCAAGATTAAGAAAGAGCATTCCTCAAGTCGAAGTCAAACACCTGAAGAGGGTCAAGAGAGTATGCCCATTGCTAAGAAGAGCATAAACTTGGAGAGCATTGACTCGGTGGGTGACGTGAAGAAGATGTTGTACCGCTGCAGGAGATGTGGAGTGTCCTGCAGCAGCAAGGTACAATACCGACAGCACACTGCTGGCCACATGCTGTCTGAGAAGGAGGAAGAGGATCAAGAGTCAAAAGACTTCAGTTCCCCAGAAAAGGTGCCAGTGCTTGGGGCATCTAAGAAAAAGGCAACAGAGCTGGATAAGAGTGAGGCTGAAAACCTGGATGAAGGGATCCTAGTCACCTCCCTGAAGGAAGAGGTGAATGATGAAGAGGAGGATGTCAAAGTGCTCACCCTCACTCCCAGTGCCTCAGGCATGCCTATGGTCAAGGTGGAGGCTTCTGCTATCCAGGGGAATAAAGGGAAGAATTCTAAGAAGAGAAAGGAAACAGAATTAGTATCCCAGCTCTCAACCCCCCCATCATCACCCCCACCATCTTCCTCTTCCTCACCTTCATCCTCACAGACTTCTGCACTTCAGTCTCCCTCACGTGGTGCCTCAAAAACCCAAGGAAAGGTGCAGGTTGTACAGAAAAAGGGCCGGCATCCTGGTGTGAAGCGCAAGGCTGTGGCAGGGCAGCAGAAGTCTTCATCAGGACAGCCAGAGACACCAAAACTGAAAGGGGTGGCAGAGAGGCGGGGAGGGACAAAGCAACAGGGACCAATTAGGAAGAGTAGGATGGTGGCGTCCAAGAAGCTGCAGTGTCCAGATTGTACCATGTCCTTCAAGACCCGGTCAGAAATGAGCTTCCACAGACGTCTTGATCATTGATGCTGAGTTTTTTTTTTCCCCTGAAGACTCACCTTGGACATGTCCATCAACAAGGACATTCTTCTTTGCTGCCTATGTTTTTTTCTTGAGTATGAAAGACTTGTTAAATAAGAAAAGGTATTACATACATAATGTAGTATCAACATTTTATTAAAAGTTTATAATTATAAGTGAGGATTTGCATACTCTGGCCACTCCATTATTGTTAAAGGTTATTCTTGAATATATATATATATATATATATATATATATATATATATATATATATATATATATATATATATATATATATATATCTATATATATATAAATTGTGCAAAGATTAAATTTGTAGATTGAAAGTTACAAGTTTGAAATTCATCCTTTTCACTGTTATGCACTGTCATATCTGTTGAAAAGACTTGAGAAATGAAGTGGTGAGATAGACAGTAAGGTGTACAGTTAGCAGAGAAAGGCTTGACAAGACCAAAGAGAGGCCTGTGTGGGCATGTGTGAAGGGAGGCCACTTAGTGAGGAGGTGCGAGAGGAGTGTGATGGAGTTGAGGACTTGCTTTTTTAATGAAAACAAAATTATGCAAAGCATTCATATTGATAGAATATTGCAGCAAATTAAAGAAGTGCAAATAAGTGTATCTAGACAAAAAAGTTCTGGATGCTGTATAGAAGACTGGGTACAGCTTTCTCATGAAGTGTTGACAGCCACTCCCTACTTTAGATAATGAAACACAGAGCTAAAGAAGGTTGACTGAAGTGATATCCATCTGTTCTTTAGGAACTACAGAGTTAATTGTTACATGCTCCCTAGTTTTGCTCACAATAATCATGATCATGCAGTCATTATGCTGCAAGGCCTCTTCGTGCTCAAACCTGTTACATTTATGATTTACTGTTGTTGAGCTTTGGTCTTGCCCGCCATGGAAATGACAATAGGCAGAGTAATATAATAAGTCATATTTTATTCTTTTACCAGTAAAGATAAGTAACCCTTACTGTGTTTTTTATTTTAAAATCTAGTTAATAAAGTATAGCCCTGTAAGACAACAACTCAACAAATATTAATAGGATCTGTAAGTTCTTTACAAGTTTTGAATGGTACAGGGCCATATAGGAAAGCTTGGAATGTGTGGTGAGGAGGAAGTTTGCAGTGGTTGGATGTCTGCTTCCTAGACTTTGAAAGCACATGATTGTTTATTTTCAGCCAATGTGCTGGCTGTGCCACCTTTGGGCTGCACATGGCCACTGGCTGGTGTGCTTTATTCTTGGCTTGGTATCAGAGTGTTGTATACAAGGTATATAATTACAAATTAATTAGAGAATATGTGGACCTCATCAGGTGCTTTACCATGCTACCTAAAGGAAATAAAGCCAAGCTCAGAGCTGAAGGAACAGGGTGTCAGTGTCATAGTTGGAGAGATAAAAGGTAAAGAAAATGGAGAAGGTTTTTCATACAGAAGGATGCCTTCAACATGCTGCTCCAACAAAGCCATGCAAGAGGATACCAAAAGTAAATTCTCCAACTTAGTTCCACAGATGCCTTGATACTTTCCTCTTGAAAGGGTAAGTCAGAGGAAGGAGGAAGTGTAGTATAAGCAAAGCTCTTCCAGAATTTTACTACCGAATGGGATGAAAGAGGGAAGATACTGCATAACTCTTGCATTTGTAAGTCAGGGCACCATAGAGATGAGCATTAAGTCAAAATTTTAGGCTGCATCCAGTTAGCAAATGCAGAAGACAGCATGAAATAGCAAAAGGAGCAATGATGTGGTAAAATCTGAGAGGTTTAACACAATTAGTAAGAGGAGGGGAGTTATATCATGGGGGAAACTTTCACTTCACAAAGCAAAGGAGGAATTCATCTGATTGAGAATAAGGGCCGTATTACTTAACATTTCGTTGCCCAAGTTTACACATTTGTCAAGGCTTTCGAAGGAGTTTTGGGCATTTCCAGGGGTAGTTTTATGACCCTGGTGGTAGTCTGATCCTTTTTCTGAACTGTCAACCTAAAGAAACACTCATTGGAACCTGATTGATCCCCTCATTGACCTTTAGAAATAGTTTCATGTGAGAAGCGAAAATGTCATAATACCGAGCTATGTGTACAAGAGCTGTATGAGTGAAACCCCACATTATGTATTCTCCCTTCAGGGGGAAAGAAATGGAAGAAAAATGTTTACCTCAAGGAAGCTGATTATGTAAAGGTTGTGATATGAAACTTCCAATTATGAGTGAAAGAGGGACTGCAAATATTGAATGTAGAAAAGGGGAACAGCTGAATGTTATGAAAATAAACACTGATTTAAGTTTTCTGAAAGGGTGAGCCTAAGTGACAGGTAAAGATTGGAGGTTTGAGGCATTTAAAGTCATAAGATTCATTTGGTCTATTCCCAAATAATAGAAAGGTCAAAAGCTGAGGGATGAAAGAGCTGAGGGTAATGTATAAAGTTTGGGGCTATAGATATCTAGGCCTCTGGAGGGAAGAGAAAAGGGGAAAAGGAAACTTGTGGCCATAAATGCTTCAAAAACTAAATTCCCCTGTTCATTATAACAACCTTGTAGACAACTATCTTTTTTCTTTGACTACAGATAAGTAAAGGGAAATGGAGAGAAAATACGAGTTCTGAGCCCTCAGCAAAATGAAGTGCGATGTGCTAGAGGTCACAGGTGTGCACTCTAGCACAGAATCCATTCATTGTATCATAGAAGACTTTGAACCTTTTGAATCACGTTGGGTAACAGTCTGAAAGCCATCAAAACTTCTATGTAGAGTTACCATGAATATGAGAAGTGTTATTTGTGATTTTCAGCAGTTGTACAAAACCTCAAAACACCTGTTCTTCCTTCCTTCCTTCTCCTCCTTCACCCGATGATAATATGGGAGAAAAACACCTTCACTCTCGTTCTTTTTCTGCTACAGTTAATGTTATTGTAAGAAATGTTAGAGTTGCACATCAGTGAAAAAAGAAAATGTGACGTGTACTGTGCATGAAGCAGATCGTTCAAGTGTTGCCTGTGATTCCTTATTTGCAGACAGAGATTGAGAAGCGTCTGTGCCAAGTGACTGCCAAGCATCGCAATCACACGGTCAGCCTCACCATAAGCTTCCCCGTCACGTATCCTCGGCAACACACGCCCGCCTTCAAGTTCTCATATGGCACCACCATTGACTACGCCTGCAAAGCTGATCTGCTCAAGGTTTGTACGTCCATTCTTGACAGGGGGTAAATAATAATGAAATAGGAATCTTCTTCGCCTTCATTTATATATATTCCATCTTCTTCCATTCCTGGGGTCGGATTTGTCATGATCCTTCTCCATCTTGCGCGATCCAGTCCTTGTCATTCCTCTATTTTTAACATTTTGTTATGCTGTTCCTCTCCATGTTCTCCTTGGTAAATAGGGGGCTTCGTGATGCAGTGTTTAGCACACTCGGCTCACAACCAAGAGAGCCTGGGTTCGATTCCCGGGCGGAGTGGAAAAATAGGGGCGGCTTTTCCGATACCCTACTACCCTGTCCACCCCCCTGATCGGGAGTTGTGTCCCGTCTCCTGGGATCTGTTCCCTTCTCCTATAATTCCTTCCCCCTCCTGTCTCTCTCCGGCATATGACCACAGATGTTGCGCCGACTAAACGAAATTTTCCAACTTTCCTTGGTAAATAATAATAATAATAATAATAATAATAGTAAGGACATTTTTGACAAGTTTGGTGAAGGTGGGGATATCCAGCATACCAGTACCATATGGGAAACACTCCACTATCCACCACAGAGGCAGAAAAAGACTTGGGAGTACATGTTACCAGGCGACTGGTGAAAGCCAAATCCGTGCCAATTGCAGTGGATGGGTTAACTGGAAAAAAAAAAAATAATAATAATAATAATTGTAATAAATAAATAAAAAAAAAAAAATTAATCTTTTACTATTCTCCCCCAGGTCCTGAAGAACACGGCGTCCCAGTACCAGCGGAAGCGCAAGCCATGCCTGGAGCCGTGCATTCGTGTGTTTGTGATGCAGCTCAAGGCCCTGTTGGTACGTGAGGGCCACATGGCTCCTTCGGGCTCCCTCACACCTTCTTCCGGGTAGTTCAACAAAATATGCAAAAACACATTTACGCATATTTGTACAATAGGCCCGCTGTTGAATGCAAGACAAGTACCAAAGATGCTAAATGGAGGTGCTGTTTCAATGGGATCTATCAGCCTGGGATTGGTGGAACTTTTATTTATTCATTACTTAGTTGATATATTTTTTTACCTATTTGTTTATTTATTTATTTATTTATTTATTTACTTTTTTGTGTGTGTGTTTTAAGGAAATGCTTAAGAAATATATACACTGAATGGAGTATCCGCTGTATCACATACTTATCCATTAAGGCAGAAATCTAACCCATGGAGAAGTAATGCTCATTTAAAAATCAACTTGTAGTGTGCAAAAGCAGTTCATTCTTAGGCTACTACACCTGTTCCCTCCAGGATGACGAGAGAATGAACTCCGTGGAGGTCCAGCTCGGCACAGGGTACGGCAAGGTGTACGGCAGCTACCAGGACCACAGCGTTCCCTTCCCCAGGACCTCCGGCGCCAGGTTCTCCAGCGCTGGTGAGTGCAGGCATCAGGGGTGAGAGGGGATAATGCTGTGCTATACTATACAGTTTCTGGAAAATAACAGAAAGAAAACTAAAACAAGAATTAACGTAAAAATAGCAATAGAAATGAGTGTAAGCGCAAACACAAGAGAAAGGAAACTAAAGCAAGAGTTGATGTGAAAAAACAGTCTAGAAATTAGTATAAGTGCAAACACATAAATCTAAGATGGAAAAGAAAGTGAAAAGGACTACATCATGGGGCCGCTGCATAGGCTATTCCCTAAAACTACTTTGGATTGGAATCGAATGCAATCATTATCTTCATGCTGTTCTTTATAGACCTTTAGACCTTAATGCTGTTGTTTAGCGACCTTAACACACTTAGATCTTAATATTGTTCTTTAGAGGCCTTAATACTGTTCTTGAGACCTTATTACTGTTCCATATAGACCTTAACACGTTTATAGCCCTCAGTACTATTCTTCAGACTCACCAGTGGTTGTTTTGTTGGCAGACACGCTGGTGTGCTTCGCTCGTCCAACATTCCTGAAGAAGGGTTCGCTGCGCACTGAGTCCTCCACGCCGCGCTCCCTCTCGGCCCTGGCTGCCTACATCACCAACGTCCTGCCGCAGATGTCCAGCACGGTGCCCACCTCACCCAAGTACAATTACAGCTACCCTCCCATCTCCCCGAGCCCCTCCGCAGAGCACAGCATCTCCATTTCCAACTACTATTACCAAGACAAGGTGAGAAGTGGGCTGTAGTGATGTGTGATATAGTTTTTGCAATTCTGTAGGAGAAAGTCTCAAAACAACAGCAAAACGGGTTATCCAGCATGAGTTTCCCCCTGATCGTGCCGGATAAACAAGGTTCTACTGTATCAAGATACCTCTGCAAATGACTCTGGTCTCTCTGTTTTGAACTATTCTACTCAATGCTATTTGCAGGAACGGTGGCATTGTAGGCTTTTTTGTTTTCTCTTTTTTTTTGTATGCCATTGAGCTGGCTCCTCCTTTTCTGTAAAATATAAAAATCAAATAGATAAGGCAGTGCCAATTAAGAGCAGGGGAAGACAGACTTGTAGGGTGTGTATGGTAAGGCTCATGTGTTGTTACACTTTGCCTTCCAACAGAAGGTGCAGAGCAAGCAAGGCAAGAGTGAGGACGAGAGCGGCCGTTCCTTCAGGGCTGGCAACGTCCTCATCTATGACGTCAACTCCCTGATGCCCTTCTCCAAGGATCTTGGTGCTACTTATGTGTGAGTCCGGGGCAGACCTGAGCCCCTCTTTCATAGTGCCGTATTACAAGTCGAATCCGAGAAGTTTCAGGTCCCTACAAAGTTATTCATCCCGAACTCTGTAGGGACCTGAAACTTCTCGGATTGGACTTGTAATGTGGCCCCTTTTCCCAGTCCTTAAGAACAGTGTTGTGGATGGAAACACACACAAAAGATGTTCATGTGATTTGTAAGTTTCTGTATGTAACAGTGGCACAAAAAACATGCTAACAAAAACAAGGTGATCTTTCAAAGGAGGGAGGTTGAAGCTACAGAGTTTGCAAAAGCATGAAGAGGTTGTTGGGTCATACTATGGGCTGTATTACTAAACATTTCGTCGCCAAAGTTCACATATTCGATAAGGCTTTCATAGGAGTTTTGGTCATTTCCAGAAGTAATTTTATGACCCTGGTGGTAGTCTGACCCTTCTGTACCATGAACCTAAAGAAACACTCATTAGGACCTAATTGATCCCCTCTTTGATCTTTAGAAATTAGTTGATGTGAGAAGCAAAAGTGTCTTATAATTCCGATCATATTTTAACGTTGGATGATACACTTGAGGGCCAAAATATTGACCCACCATACTCTAAATCTAGTGTAACCTGGTAAGCCCCTTCTGTGCAGCAAATCACATGGGAATAGCTGGAGAGTGGAGGATGAGGAAGGCAGAGGGTGGCTGGGGAATGAACTGTTGAGGGTGAAGAGAGGACATGACGCAGAGAGTGGCTTGAGTCATGAGTTGAGACTTTAGTTAGATGGACTGACGTGTTGGTTTGCTAACTGTACAAGAATGTGAAAAGAGTATACTATATGTTGTTATGTCCCGAGATGTCTATGGTGATAATGTAGCAGAGGAAAGAGTGACAGCATGTAGCTAAGAAATGTTGCTATGTTCTGTCTGTCTGCAGTGTAGTGTAGGGATAAGGACAGCATGTTGCTAAGATATGTTGCTATGTTCCAGACTGGACGAGGGTAATGTGGTCAGCACCTGCACGCACAACAGGGACGCGGCGGCAGCGGTGGGACGCAAGGATCTGGTGCAGGTGGGACAAACGTGTTGATATTCAAGTTGACGGATTCTTAACCTGGTAGCAGCGGGGATCATGTTTCTTAATGGTCCCTCCAAGCGAGAAAAATGAGAAAAAATCACCCCTCACACAAACCATTTCATAATATATATCAAAGCATTTGTGATCAGATTATGCATCATCTATTTTTTGGGGTAAATATCATGGCACAAATTTGGCCTGTCGCTGCTACACGGTGAAGCCACAAATTTGGCCCGTCGCTGCTACACGGTGAAGCCACAAATTTGGCCCGTCGCTGCTACACGGTGAAGCCACAAATTTGGCCCGTCGCTGCTACACGATGAAGCCACAAATTTGGCCCGTCGCTGCTACACGGTGAAGCCACAAATTTGACCCTTCGCTGCTACACGGTGAAGCTACAAATTTGGCCCTTCGCTGCTACCTGGTTAAGGGTTTTCAATGAATGGGACAAATGTGTTTATTGAATTTCAAGTTTATTTTTTTCTGCAACCTTCATCTGTGATTTAGGAGCGACATAGCTTTTTATTTATTCATAGCAGAGATGAGCCTGTATACTCTCATTTAAAATTACAGTGGTGTGACTTGATATGTTGTACTATATATATTTTTCTCTTTTTCTTTTTTTTTCTTGATTTTGTTCATTTATTATTATTTTTTTTTGTGTGTGTACTTGTATGGTGTGTGACTTTGTAAGGTATGCTATATATATAGTTTTCTCTATCTCTAGTTTATTATATTTTCTCTCTCCTTTTTCTTTCTTCTTTTCTTTTTTCCATCTTTTTCTTTCTTTCATCTATTTATTTATTTTTGTTTGTGTGTTGGCAGAGCCTCTTTCTTTCTTTTCTTTTTTTTCATCTCTTTTCTTTCTTTCTTATTTTTTCTTTCTTTTATCTATTCATTTATATATTTCTGTGTGTGTTGGAAGGTCTGGTCACTGGCAGCCCACACAGCGTCCCTTGGCCCCGGCCCAGCCCACAACATGGACTTTCCCTGGGCCCAGCATCCCTTTGGCCAGAAGCTGATCAACTCCTTGTAGGTTGATTGCTTTCATTTTTGCCCTTTAGTGTAGCATTGTCCTATTCTCCCTATTTCCCTTTCATCATTTTTTTTCTGTTATTATTTCCCCGGAGATTGAACTTTTATCTTAAGCTTAGAGATGCCTAGGCAGTCACCTTGCTGATAGAATTATAGGTCAGTATTTTCAAACCCTTTCATCTCTCACATTAACAATTTCCAAAGGCGAAAAAGTAGATCAGTCGGGTTATAGCGAGTGTTTCTTTAGGTTCACGGTACAAAAGGAGGGTCAGACTACCACCAGGGTCATGAAACTACTCCTGAAAATGCTTGAAACTCCTATGAAAGTCTTGTCAGATGTGTGCGTGTGGGCGCCAGAATGTTTAAGAATATGGCCCTTGATATCATGTGCATTGGTTTGATTTCTTTCACTTCAATGTTGTCATATCCCCACTTTTCCCTCCTATCGGCATTTTTCCCTTTTTCCCCGAGACTGAACCAGCGTCATGTTCTTAGTGGGGTCCAGACAGCCATCATGCCCACACACACACATTTGACAAGGCTCTCGTAGGAGTTTCAAGCATTTTCAGGGGTAGTTTCATGACCCTGGTGGTAGTTTGACCCTTCTTCTGTACTGTGATAGGTGGCGCCACTATAAACACTTGCCTGTGCCATGATGGGCTTGGGCCAACCACCAGGCCCTTGAAGAAAGCCTGCCGGTGCTGTAGGCTAGCATGTAAAAAAAAAAAAAAAATAAAAAAATAAAAAAAACGTGTCATGTGCTTTGCTTGACTTTCCCTCTTCTGGTGGTGCCCTATTTTGTTGACTTTATGTATTTCCTTCCATTATTTTTTCCTCCTTGTTTCGCTCCAGACTGAACCACTACCTTGCTCTCAGCGACGTCCAGACAGCCACCATGTTAGCCTGTGTGTTCGGCAGCAAGACGGAGCCTCAGAACACTGCTTACCCACACAAGAGCAGGCCTGAGACCAACAGTGTGAGTTGTGGAGTCTTTATTCTTTTGTATCTTCTTGTTCTGTGGCTCCTTGGTGTTCATAGTTGCACACAATGTTGCTACGTTCTCACACCTATGTTTTGTTCATGCCTTCAGGAGCTCCTTGTAAGCCACACAGGGATTTGCTGGCAGCCTGTGATGGGGTGTGAGGGAGGAATATATGGTGTGGGAAATGGAAAGTTAAGGGCACAGAGTCAAGGTGTCTGTTGAGGTGAAATCGTCAGACGTGTGTGTGTGTGTGTGTGTGTGTGTGTGTGTGTGTGTGTGTGTGTGTGTGTGTGTTCGTACGTAAAAGCAAATTCAGTTGAAAGCTTGTGGATGGTTTTAAGGAACTGCCTTTTGTAGCTTGACCGGCATCATCTGGTATTGGTGATTATCATATATTTTTACTTTCATGCTGCCTAGAATCTATGTCCACTAGCTCACTGTGCCGACCTGCCTTCCTTCCACTACTGCTGATTTCTCTCACTCGTGTGTTCTGTGTTACTGTACTTATATAGATGTACATGTACTTCTTTCAAAGTCAATAACATTTCAGCAATTCTAAGCAACTCGGTAACAAACAAATTATTGTCATGTGCTGCTAGAAGTGAGTGTGCCTCGCTGCGGCTGTCACACAGGTTTGGGAACCTCTTGGCCATAGACTGTATTTGGGGCTTGGGACACAGAGCATTACAGGCATTATCTCAGAAGATGTGTTTGGAGCAGCGTTGCTAAATTACTGTACTCATTGCATTGCATTTTCGTAGTTTCTGACCAATAACTATAGCAAAAACAAACAAACAAACATCAATAAATAGAAGTTTTAATGCTAACTTCAATTTTCTATCGTTATTTGTGTAGGTACGAGAGTTTGAGGTTTAAAAGTAATAAATACGATGTGGTGAATACGATAATCTGGCAATGCTGGTCTGGAGGGAGTCAGGTTCTAAAAGATATGGACAGATAGAATTTTAAAATAAAAGTTGATTCTATGCCCACATTCAAATATTTATCACACTAAGTACTTGTTCCAGCATTGCAGCATTAATTACCTTTCTTTCCCTCTATACTGAAGTTTCTGCCTCACATTTTTCTGTCTATTCTCTTTATTGTAATTAATTTTAAAGAACTCAGAGCCATTCCCCCAAGAGCCTAAGAGTCTTGTTTGGTGACTCAGATTCTATGTGGGTCTGTAGTCTATACCACAGGCAGTCCAGGGCACATAAAAGAGTCATCAGCAACATCAGCCCAATTTGATTACGAAAGTCTCATGATCAGAATTACTGCCAGTATCTGCTGAGGGGTTAAAGGGGGACTTATTACCCTGAAACCTAATGGGAGTTCACCTCTGCCATTAGGGCTGAATTGCTAGGAGTCTTAGGGCCGCTTTCACAGTCATTTTGTTAGTTTTGATCGTTACCAATGGCGGCGATCGATGCTATAGTTTTCCACTTGAAACTGGCCGGTGGGGTAGTGGCGGCTGCAGAGGAAGCGAGGTGTTGAGAGTGTGTGGTAAGGTGCGGGGCTAGGCTAACCCCGCAGCCACCACTACCCCATCGGCCAGTTTTACGTGGAAATTCTATAGAGGCGATCGCTGCCATTGGTAACGATCAAAACAAACAAAACGACTGTGAAAGCGGCCCCTAGTCTCTCTGGATGTCTTGTTGTTCGTATTGTTACATGTTTTAAGTTTAAGTATTCTTTTTCAATGTTTGAGTACGATTTCTCTTAGTTTCAATAAGCATAACTCAGTAGTCAGAGGATTCTAAATGCACCTCTGAAAGGAATATGTTGTATCACAGCTCATTTTACCCTCAGCCTCACTCTTACATGATTCAAACAATATTCTTCACCTCAGGTTTCTAGTAGAGAGAGAAACACATGGTAGTGGGTCATGTCATGTGTCTTGTATTTGGTCACTGGAATTTACCTCTCTGAATCTTTCTTTTAGCACCTCTTGCTGGACCGTTTTTGGCGTAAGGTATGTTGCTGCATGCTTCCCTAATGACCTGATGCCCCGTGACTAACTGTAGCTAACGTTCTCCCTGTTATACTAGTCTGGGTGGACCCTTGACCTGTGTGCCAGTAAAGGTGTGCCACTTACCACTCTGGAATACAGTATGTGTCCTCTTCTGTCTCTCCATCTGTGTTGTGGAGATGCCTCTTGAGTGAGGATCGTCTCTCGAGCTCCTTAATCTATGTATTGTTGATCTGTGTTGTGTGTTTTCATCCCTGTGGAGGTCGAGTTGGGGGTGTTCCTTGAGGGTCTTTGTTTGTCTGATTACGAGGCTGTCCCATATGTTTAGTGTAGAAGTGGTGACCAAACCAATTAAGCCAGTACTATGTTTTTTGCAGCATCTGGTGGCTGAATTCTTGCTGCATAGTGTGGCGAAGCAAGTCAAGGAAAAAGTGACCTTAAATTGTATGCTTCGGACACCTATTATTATGTGGTTTTTCTTTCGGACTCGACTGGCGATGGGTGTGAAGAGTCTGATGGTCGCTTTAAAACACAATTTGCTCAAAACTATAAAAACAGCAGGTTGCCCCTTTTGCACTATATGCCCCTAATATTCTGTGGGCATCTTCGATCCCAGTCATGTGTCTATTTTTGCTTCGTGTGACTAATTATGTGCCGTCACAGTACACCGAGAGAGAGGCTGGGGTGGCTCAGCAGTGACTCATAGTGGACAATGGGAGCCACTGGTGTGTTCATGTGTGTGTGTGAGAAAAAGAAAAACTGATGAAGAGCTTAGGATACGGAAGAATTGATAAAGTTATACCAAGATGTTTCGAAAATGAGTCCTTAGATAATATGTTTGTGTTTGTGTGTGTGTGTGTGTGTGTGTGTGTGTGTGTGTGTGTGTGTGTGTGTTTGTGTGTGAGAAAAAGAAAAACTGTTGAAGAGCTTAGGATACGGAAGAATTGATTAAGTTATACCAAGATGTTTTGAAAATGAGTCCCTAGATAATGTTTGTGTGTTTGTGTGTATGTGAAAAAGAAACACTGATGAAGAGCTTAGGATAAGGAAGAATTGATTAAGTTATACCAAGATGTTTTGAAAATGAGTCCCTAGATAATGTTTGTGTGTTTGTGTGTGTGTGTATGTGAAAAAGAAAAACTGATGAAGAGCTTAGGATACGGAAGAATTAATTAAGTTATACCAAGATGTTTCGAAAATGAGTCCCTAGATAATGTTTGTGTGTTTGTGTGTAAGAAAAAGAAAAACTGTTGAAGAGCTTAGGATACGGAAGAATTAATTAAGTTATACCGAGATGTTTTGAAAATGAGTCCCTAGATAATGTTTGTGTGTTTGTGTGTGTGTATGTGAAAATGAAAAACTGATGAAGAGCTTAGGATACGGAAGAATTGATAAAGTTATACCGAGATGTCCTGAAAAATGAGTAAATAATATGTTTGTGTGTTTGTGTGTGAGAAAAAGAAAAACTGATGAAGAGCTTAGGATACGGAAGAATTGATAAAGTTATACCGAGATGTCTTGAAAAATGAGTATATGTTTGTGTATGTGTAAGTGTGTGTGAGTGTGCATGTGTGTTTGTGGATACATGTGCATGAATGTACTGTACTCTTTTGTAAACGTGTGTGGCCCAAGTAATTACCTATCCTCCGAGCTCCAGCCAACCTTCACTCTAGCACCTGGGTAATACTTGGTGGTCTTTGGGGGTCACTGAAGCGTGAGTGTGTGGAGGCGATACATTTGGCCCGGTAGTGCCGTAATGCTTGGATTTATTAACCCTTTAGTTGTGTCCTTAGATTTTGGGCGGGTTTATGAAAGTTTCTCCGCTAATAACTAAAGTCGCTCCACATTTTTGAGGTCAGGGAGTGCAGTTCAGAGGCTTGAAGGTGCATAGTCGATTCCTGTATTCTTTTTTTAGTTGCACTTATTAATTAATTGAACAGGAAAGCAGTTTTATGTAGTTATCCTTTGCTATCTCTTAAAAGAACCTCAGTGAATGCATAGGTAGAGTTTTTAGCTTAGTTCCTACAGAAATATTACTACTTCCCATGTATTACTTGTTGCATAGAGCTGAGCAATCTTGAACCGGGACTGTCAGGTCACAACAACTGGTGGTGAACCTTCTGCTGTGACGGATGACTCTCTCGCCTGACCTGACGTGTCCTTGACTCAGCCTTGGGGCTCTGTTCTGTCTGCCACTGGAAGTTGTCTCCTTGACTCCTTCAAACCATTTCATATTTGTAGATGTAAGACAATCAGATGACTTACATTTTCACCACTGCCCTCTGATTTTGCATCTTGTCTTGATATGTATACATACTATTCCATGTATGTCTAGTATGTGGTTTGATCATAGATTGTGGGTTGGTATGGTTATGTGCGAGTACACAGACAGGCATTGTGGTACCAAGATATCCTTAGTTGGTTTAAGTGGCCAGACAGCATGCCATGTAATTTGTAACTTTGCAACTTGAAACTGTTTATGTTGGCAGAATCAGAATGTTTCCATCCTTGATAAGTGTTCCATTACTCTCTGGAAGCCAATACAGTGTGCATCATGCTTCGTGATCACAAAAGTTACCATTGCAGTATTGCTGCTGCTTTCCAAAGGTCTCATATAATATAAGTGACTTCCTGCTGTCTAGGAATACCAGTGTATCAAATGAAAAAGAATGGTAGTGAAGACTGGAGGACCACCAGTCTCTTATCACAGGGCTGCCTCCCTTGAGTCCAGCTCATCTCCTGGTGGAGTAGGAATGTCAGTGCAGGGAGAGAATTCCTTTTCTGCCAAATTGCCTTTGTATGGTCAAGTGTAGTGAGCTGTTGCCAGCTTAGTTCAAAGACCAAGAGTGAGTCTCAGAGCATGTGATACATTTCAGATGGGAGGCTCTCCATACAACACCATCCACGGCCTGAGCATAGAGGGCTGGGACACCTGCATGGTCAGGCACAACAGGTGAGGCTTGATGCTGGGAATCAGGTGTCAGTTGGAGACAGAAGATGTGTCTGTTGTTAATATGCTAAGATGATTTTTTATATTCCATGTCTAACAGAGATTAAAGGCTAGAGCAGGAAGAGAAAAAAGTTCTAGTACTTACTGAGGCCCTCATGTTGCAGGTCCAACTCTGAGGGGTCCTTATCGGAGGCAGCACGGCCATCCCAGGAGGTGGAGCACTCCACCTGGGAGGCCGTGGATCCCCTCAGCAAGAACTCCATGAAGTGAGTGGTGCATGGGAGGGACGGTGGGGAGAGAGACTGTGAATGACTCAGCGATATAAATGATTGCCCAAGCATGTCTGAAAGAAGCTCTTAAATTAGTACACATTCTTCTTTAATGTAAGCTGACGTTTGTTATTGAGTAGAGTTACAGAGAGCTTGGCTTGTACATATCACCATCAACATCCATTGTCTCCTCTGATCTATGTGTTGTATGACAGTTTCCTTTAACATTATTTAGTATGGTATGTATCATATCCTAAACATAATGCCTGCCTCAGGTTTCTGGACTGTGATCACAGCCAGCAGTTCGATGAGATGAAGCGGGCCTACGCCAACCTGCTGTACCGCTGGGGCCTCCTGGAGCAGCATGCCATGGTAGGTTGGCCAGCAGATCTTAGAGCGTCATGGTTAGGTTTGGAGGGGACTGTGCAAGTGATGACAGCATCCTTCTGTTAGGAGCTAACTTTGCAGAGTTCTATGAACTGTTTGAAGAAAGCATTAGTTGAACTTGACTAGAGAGTTAGGGAGAAGATTGCTTTGAACGCGTGTTGGTCCCTTCCTTTAATCCTGCTGTGTTTTCAGGTCCTCAAGTACATCCAGATGCAGCCGTCCGTCCACAAGGGCGTTGACTTCCAGATTGAATGTGTCCACTGCGGCCAGGCCACTAAGGGGCCACAGTGCCTCTACTGCCGCCGCTTCTCCTTCAATTGCTCCATCTGCCACGTGGCTGTCAAGGGTGAGGCGGCATGAACACAGTGTTGAGGGAACCTTGCCCTTGTCTCTGGTGCTTCACGCCCTGCAGGCTGGTGAAGCAGCGGGCAGGCCTGGAAAACTGCTGATGGGAGAAGATTGTATACATACCACCTCTATATAAAGCCCATTCATGCAAAACACTACGATGCACTGCAGTCACACTTGTAATCAGACAACTCATTAGACAAGGGAGGGATGGTGAGGGCAATGTAACTTAGGTGGAAAGGTCAGTTCTTGAGGAGAGATGAATGCTGATTCCTGAGATTGATTTGTCACTCACACTTGACATTTTAACTGCTCCCAAGTGGCTGGAGGACACATGACATCTTGCATTCAATCCTTGCCTCCATGTTTGTGACCTCAAGCAAATGGAGCACCAGAAGTCGTCCAGTCAAGGAAACAAGAAAAACATCATTATAAATAGTATATCTTCCCACACTCTTATAATAGGCTTGGGCTGACCACCTGAACCCCTAAAGAGGGCACAAAAATGCTTTGGGCCTGCAGAACAAGTAAACTGGGCAGTGTTATGAATGAAGATAACCATTTTCATATAACATCAGAAGCAAATACCAATTAAAACACAAACTGGCATGATAAGAGCAGAAAGTAATAAGAAACTTCTCCCCCACTGCAGGTGCCAGTAACTTCTGTGTGGTATGTGGCCATGGGGGTCACGCCTACCACATCCTGGACTGGTTCAGGGTCCACCCAAAGTGTCCGACAGGCTGTGGCTGTGACTGTCTTCAAGAGATGGAGCACCTCTTCCGGTGATGCTGCAAAGGTCTTGTCACTAATATTAGCTTTGTAAGTTTCATGTATTGCATCAGACCTAACACGCTGCCTCACTTCTGGCTGTGCTGTAGCTGGTTCAGAGGGCATTTAGAGAGAGAGAGAGAGAGAGAGAGAGAGAGAGAGAGAGAGAGAGAGAGAGAGAGAGAGAGAGAGAGAGAGAGAGAGAGAGAGAGAGAGAGAGAGAGAGAGAGAGAGAGAGAGAGAGAGAGAGAGAGAGAGAGAGAGAGAGAGAGAGAGAGAGAGAGAGAGTCCTTCTTTACCCGTCTTACGAGCTATATTTGAGAGAGAGAGAGAGAGAGAGAGAGAGAGAGAGAGAGAGAGAGAGAGAGAGAGAGAGAGAGAGAGAGAGAGAGAGAGATATAGAGAGAGAGAGAGATATAGAGAGAGAGATAGAGAGAGAGATAGAGATAGAGAGAGAGAATATGACATTCAATCTGTTTACTTTGTAACTCCAGTGTCAGTCCATTCATAGTCATAGTATTTCATAACCTTTGTACATAGTGATGACGTAAAAGACACCTGTATGGCCCGCCGACCTGTGGTGCTCCTGTCTGTGATAATACGGAATAAACGCTGCGAGGCTGGAGAGGTGATATGCTTGAGAACCTTATGATTAGAGTTAATGGAGAGGTGATATGCTTTAAGACCTTATGATTAGAGTTAATGGAGAGGTGATATGCTTGAGAACCTTATGATTAGAGTTAATGGAGAGGTGATATGCTTTAAGACCTTGTGATTAGAGTTAATGGAGAGGTGATATGCTTGAGAACCTTATGATTAGAGTTAATGGAGAGGTGATATGCTTTAAGACCTTATGATTAGAGTTAATGGAGAGGTGATATGCTTGAGAACCTTATGATTAGAGTTAATGGAGAGGTGATATGCTTTAAGACCTTATGATTAGAGTTAATGGAGAGGTGATATGCTTTAAGACCTTATGATTAGAGTTAATGGAGAGGTGATATGCTTTAAGACCTTATGATTAGAGTTAATGGAGAGGTGATATGCTTTAAGACCTTATGATTAGAGTTAATGGAGAGGTGATATGCTTGAGAACCTTATGATTAGAGTTAATGGAGAGGTGATATGCTTTAAGACCTTATGATTAGAGTTAAGGCTGATTAGGTTTATGGTTTTAGGTTTAAGGTTTAGGTTTAAGGTTAAGTTAAGGTTTAGGTTTTAGGTTTAGGGTGTAGGTTTTAGGCTTAGGTTAAGGTTTATGGTTAAGGTTTAAGGTTTATGGTTATGGTTTAGGTTTAAGGTTTATGGTTATGGTTTAGGTTTTAGATTTAGGTCAAGGTTTAGGTTTAGGTTTAAGGTTTATGGTTTAAGTTTAAGGTTTATGGTTTAAGTTTAAAGTTTAGGGTTTTAGGTTGGTGATAATTAGGTGAAGGAGAGTAAAGTGAAAAATAGTAACATTCTTATAGCCATCCAAGATTATAAAAAAAATGTTATAACATGCACCAACATTTGACAGAAGATGACGGGTGAAACTGGACAGGTAAGGGGTGAAAAAAATAAAAAGATGGTGACAATATGGTTAATGAAAAGCAAATACTGTATCATGGAGAAAAAAAAAATCATAATAACAGTCTTTCAATGATAGGTATGAAGCAAAACTTGTTGATGGACTGGGGTTCATGATAAAGACACACACACACACACACGATGCAGAGAATGAGAACAAAGAAATTAACCCTTTAAGCAGAAGAGAGAAACAGAGACAGACACGTGGTTATAAGGCGATACAGGTCAAAGGCAGATGTGGGAAGCCGTGTTTAGTTCACATTATAACAAGGAAAGGACAATTAAGTAGAGTGACGCCATGGGAATGCAAAGTGTGTGATTACCTAAGCAGAAGAGAGGAGCAGAGGAGGCGGACACGAAGAGATACAGCGATATGTTTCACAGCAGGAAATAGAGCTTTGAGAACTGATTGATATAGAGCTTTGAGAACCGAGTGAGAGCTTTGTGAACCGAAAGATATAGAGCTTTGAGAACAGAGTGATAGAGAACTTTGTGAACCGAGTGATATAGAGCTTTGTGAACAGTGATAGAGCTTTGTGAACAGAGTGATAGAGAGCTTTGTGAACCGAGTGATAGAGAGCTTTGTGAACAGAGTGATAGAGGGCTTTGAGAACCGAGTGATAGAGAGCTTTGTGAACCGAGTGATAGAGAGCTTTGAGAACCCAGTGATAGAGAGCTTTGAGAACCGAGTGATAGAGAGCTTTGTGAACAGAGTGATAGAGAGCTTTGAGAACCGAGTGATAGAGAGCTTTGTGAACAGAGTGATAGAGAGCTTTGTGAACAGAGTGATAGAGAGCTTTGAGAACAGTGATAGAGAGCTTTGAGAAGTGAGTGATATAGAGCTTTGAACCAAGTGATATAGAGCTTTGTGAACCGAGTGATAGAGAGCTTTGAGAAACGAGTGATATAGAGCTTTGTGAACAGAGTGATAGAGGGCTTTGAGAACCGAGTGATATAGAGCTTTGAGAACCGAGTGATAGAGAGCTTTGAGAACAGTGACATTGAACTTTGAGAACAGAGTGATAGAGAGCTTTGAGAACCGAGTGACAGATGTGGTGGATGTAATGGAAAATCGTGTCTCATGAGGGTTAGTACACATAATAACACGGAGAGGACAAGTGGAATAACGCCATGGGAAAGCTAAGCGTGTGATTAAGCAGAAGAGAGGAACAGAGACGGGAGCCATGAGGAGATAAGCTAAACGGGTTACAACAGGGAGTGGGGAGCCATGGACGGGACGGGGCAGGAGACGTGATTCGTGATGGTAAGTACACATTATTTTGGCATTTTTTCTCATTTTTTAACGTTTTTGGTTGTTATATAGCAGATCACTGTATTTCAGAGAGGTTTACTATTCCTTTATGGGTGAGATTGTGGATGTTTATGTTTTTCACGCGGAGATAATAAGCGAAAATTGACGATGTGATTGGATTATCTAAAGGAGTGCAGCTGAACATTAGCAGAAATAAGGAAACAGTTTGGTATTGACGAGGTGATTGGATTATCTAAAGGAGTGCATAACATTAGCAGAAATAAGGAAACAGTTTGGTGTTGACGATGTGATGTGGAGTATCTTAAGGAGTGCATAACATTACCAGAAATAAGGAAACAGTTTGGTATTGACGATGTGATGGGATTATCTAAAGGAGTGCATAACATTAGCAGAAATAAGGAAACAGTTTGGTGTTGAAAATTTACATATAAGCAGACTATTATGATTTCAGAAAAGTGGAGCGACAGAGAAGCACAAGGAACTTATTCTGTGCATGAAGAGAAGAAAACAATTGTTGGGAGAGCTGGATTAGAAAGTGAAAAAGGGATTGTTTTTCCCTGCTGTTGAAAATCCATGCCGGACACCCATCATCTGATCTGGAAAGGGGCCTGTGGGGAGACTTTCTCGGGGGGACCACTGGGGTAGGAATCGCATAGGGTAGGCTCCCCTGCTATTTACCCCTGTTGATTGATTGATTAATTGACTGGTCACTCATTTACCAGTGATAGGTTGTCCTCACCAGCGATAGAGTATTGTCCGTTGGGTTAAGGAAGGGTTCTGTTTAGTAGTTTTTATCAAGTTAGGTTAGGTTAGGTTAGGACTAGACAGAGAGCTATCTATCTATCTATCTATCTATCTCTATTTTTTTAAAGGCTTAACTGAAGGATGATTTGTTTTTGAAATAATATTATACTGAATGAAATACCACCAAGACTTCGCATTTCTATTGTAAATATTAAGTTGAAGGAAGGAACGAAGGACGAGAGAGAGAGAGAGAGAGAGAGAGAGAGAGAGAGAGAGAGAGAGAGAGAGAGAGAGAGTCTAACAAGCAGGGGTGGGTATTGACAGCATGTGTGGGGGGTCGGGACCACACCGCCTCTGTGATGAGTGATAGCCCGCGCGCCGCCCCTCGCCCGCCGCCAAGTGCCCTCCACGCTGCTCCTTTGGCCCCGCGACCCTCCACCCCCACGGGCCGCCTTTTGTTTCATAACGATTCAGGAAATGTGGTCCCGTGGCTGGAGCAATCGAGGCGGGGTCAGGACGCTG
This sequence comes from Eriocheir sinensis, assembly GCF_024679095.1. NCBI lineage: Eukaryota > Metazoa > Arthropoda > Malacostraca > Decapoda > Varunidae > Eriocheir > Eriocheir sinensis. The sequence continues at coordinate 26,960,662 of NC_066512.1, forward strand.
GATGGCCGCCTCTGTGTGTGTTCTGAGGAGGCCGATGACTAGATAACACCGCGCCCCGACTCTCGCCTCTCCGCCCTGGCCCCCCTCCCGCCCTAGTTTATCGCCACTCGGGTCTCGGCTTTTCTTCTCGACATTTTCACGTTTTTCTTTAGTACGGTGCCTCATCCAGTGCTCTCCCTCGCGATGGTTGGGTGATAGAGTTTATTATTAACGCTGCTCCTTGGTGGGTCGGGCGGCACTACACTACACTACACATGCGTCCACTACAAAACCATTCTCTCGACTCTCCACCCTCGGCACGCGTCTCCACAGCCTCTGCACTTAACGATTTGATTTGAACTGATTCACCGCGTGTCTTGACTCTACATGACTCACCATTCGAGAAAACATAAACTTGTAGTCTTTCACAAACCCTTTACATCGGGAGTCATAGCAAGCATAACCTGTTTTATATACTATACGAGGGATTCAAACAACCGCTTGGGAGTCCCTCTGTTGGGTCCCAAAAGCTCAGACCAGACAACGATGGTGAGGTATTGCAAGGAGAACCAAACGGCCTGTAGGAGTGGTCTAATAAATTGGTCACTCCAGCTGCGAAAGGGATTTGGGTGTGTATGGATTCAGAATCTTATATGTAACTTGTCTTCATCGCCTCGTTTTCTTTTTATCTCACACACACACACACACACACACACACGCATGCACGCACACACGTCTACACACTCCGTCTTACATATTTATTTTCTCTTAATTTTTACTCAGATCTCCGACGCAGAACCGCTGTAGCCTATTGCCGTCAGGACCTTCGTCAACATTAATATTTCAGGTTTCATTTCCAGAAGTGTTAGGAGCAGGAGCGCAGATTTATCCTCGTGTGTATCTGGCACTGGTTAGGTATACGACCTTGATTTTGCTGTTACGTTTTGTCTCCATTATTACGGAAAGGAATATAACCTGATGCTGCTTCACCTTGATTTTGCGGTTTCGTTTTGTCTCTATTATGACGGAAAGGAATGTAACCTGATGCTGCTTCACTCGTATCATTTAAGAGAGGAAAAATGACTGAATTGAACGAAGGACTTAGCAACTTGTCATACAGTGAAAGACTTAAGAAATAAAAAAAAATCTATGGAAAGGCGTAGACTGTTAGGTGATTGAGTGGAAGCTTTATAAATAGCTTAAGGAGATTATATGCGAGAATTAGACACAATTTTCAGTGGTAGAAATATCTTGGGACGGGTAACAGTGGTTGTAATTTCGACGGGAAGAGGTAGACGGGCTCGCTAATAGGGCAGTGGACGAGCGGAACCAATTAAGCAGAAATGTAAAGGTAGTTAATGCAAATATGAATAAAAGTTTTGAATGGGGGTAAGAGAGATTTATGGACCGGGGTGAGGGGTTGGGGGGGGACGCGTGAATAACCTATACACTGTGGAACGCCGTGTGTGAGCAGCCTGTATGGCCTCTGGTAGCCTCCTTAAATCCCAGTGTAAAGGCTGTTCACCTCCCATGCCGACACACACACACACACACACACACACACACACACACACTCACTCCGTCTAACATATTTATTTTCTCTTAATAGTTATTTTTATCTTATTTTTTCATCCTCCTGCAAAAAACGTATCATTATTAATTTAGATCTTATAAATAAACAAATGGGTTCAGAATCGTGTATGTAACTTGTCTTCATCGCCTCGTTTTCTTTTTATCGCACACACACACACACACACACACACACACACACACAGAGAATAGCGGCGGCGTCTCTCTTCACGGGGGTCCGGTGCTGTATAGGCCGCCGTGACGTCCATTTAAGAGGGCGTCTAAATAACCGAGAAAGGCGAGCCAAGGAGTCACTGCGAGGCCCACCACCCTGAAGGCCCCGTTGAAATGAAATATTGCCACCGTGGCGAATGCTGAACCAGATGGGAGGGACGCGGAGGCCTGGACGGGCGGCGGGACCTCAGCCAACCCGGATTTTAATTGAGGGCGACAGTGAGACGAGAGGAAAGGGACCAACAAACGAGAAGATAGATGGATGAGGGTCGAGAGAAAAGAGACCAAGCAAACGAGAAGATAGATGGATGGATGTAGAGAGATGAGATGAGACGAGCGCGAGATAGAGAGAGATAGAGAGACGGACTTAGCCAACCCGGATTTTAATTGAGGGCGACAGTGAGACGAGAGGAAAGGGACCAACAAACGAGAAGATAGATGGATGAGGGTCGAGAGAAAAGAGACCAAGCAAACGAGAAGATAGATGGATGGATGTAGAGAGATGAGATGAGACGAGCGCAAGATAGAGAGAGATAGAGAGACGGACTTAGCCAACCCAGATTTTAATTGAGGGCGACAGTGAGACGAGAGGAAAGGGACCAACAAACAAGATAGTCCTACAACGGTGTCAAGTTAGTGGTATAGAAGAGTGGAAGGGTATAGGAATGTGGTCGTATTGGGTGTGGTATTCCTATAACGGTGTCGTTAGTGGTATAGAAGAGTGGAAGGGTATAGGAATGGGGTCGTATTGGGTGTGGTATTCCCATAACGGTGTCAAGTTAGTGGTATAGAAGAGTGGAAAGGTATAGGAATGGGGTCGTATTGGGTGTGGTATTCCCATAACGGTGTCAAGTTAATGGTATAGAAGAGTGGAAGGGTATAGGAATGGGGTCGTATTGGGTGTGGTATTCCCATAACGATGTCAAGTTAGTGTTATAGAAGAGTGGAAGGGTATAGGAATGGGGTTGTATTGGGTGTGGTATTCCTATAACGGTGTCAAGTTAGTGGTATAGAAGAGTGGAAGGGTATAGGAATGGGGTCGTATTGGGTGTGGTATTCCCATAACGGTGTCAAGTTAGTGGTATAGAAGAGTGGAAGGGTATAGGAATGGGGTTGTATTGGGTGTGGTATTCCTATAACGGTGTCAAGTTAGTGGTATAGAAGAGTGGAAGGGTATAGGAATGGGGTCGTATTGGGTGTGGTATTCCCATAACGGTGTCAAGTTAGTGGTATAGAAGAGTGGAAGGGTATAGGAATGGGGTGGTGTGTGTGTGGTATTTCTATAAGCCAATTTGTATAATGGTATAGAGGGGTGTAGGGTCATAGGAATGGGATGGAGGTGTGTATGGTAAGCTAGTGTCGAGGAAGAGTGAAGGTATGTGTGGTATTTCTATGCGTAACATTGTCGCAGGGAGAGCATGAGTGTGGAGGAGGTGGCGACAGACGGGCAGACGGAGGGAGGCTGAGGCTGAGGAGGGCAACGTTGCCAGATTGTCGTACTCGTTGCCAGATTGTCGTACTCAGCCGCTTATATTTCCCGACTTCCTACCCACAAACTGTCTTCTGGGATCCAATAACGAAACTATTTATAGATATCGTTAAAAGAGTTAGATCCTGATGTTTCTTGGCGATAGTTAGGCGTCAGAAACCGGTAAATACTATGCTCTGAGTACGATAATCTGGTAACGGTGGCTCAGTAGGGGGTGACGTCGTGCCTCCCAGTAGCTCCTGTAAAAGGCTGTATTATCGCCCCACCAGCGGAACGGATCCCTGTGTGGCCGCCTTTGTGTCGTTGTCCACCACCAGGGCGGCGCCACCACAGTAGGAGATGACACTTACGACGGCACTGTCAAACGCTTCCACCCCCCTCACATCACTATTTCCAAACGCCAAAAACGAGATCAGTCGGGTTCTAATGAGTGTTTTTTTAGGTTCATGGTACAGAAGTAGGGTTAAACTACCACCGGGGTCATTAAATTGCCCCTGGAAATGCCCAAAAGTCCTATGAAAGTTTTTTTTTATTTATTTTTTATTTTTTATTTTTTCATTTTTACGTGTACGCCTATAGCACCAGTAGGCTCTTTTGAGAGGCCTAATGGAAGGCGACCCCAGCCCGTCATGGCGCAGGCAAGTGTTTATAGTGGCGCCATCTTCTCTTGGCTCATGCTGCCCCCCGGAACTCCTTCTTGATTCACTTGGACGGTTTCCTCTAGGGTCTGGGTTGATGCGAGGTGGTAGCGTGGGGATTCGGACCCGCGTCGTCCATCACGCGGTGAATGTGGGCCCAGCACGCTACCACTCAGCCACCGCCTACCCTAGTCAAATATGTGTGCTTGGGCGCCGAAATGTTTAAGAATATGACTCTTATTTCCATGTTCCGTGCTCTTTCCCTTATCAATGAATGTCTGGTATTTGAGTTCATGGTACAGAAGAAGGGTTAAACTACCACCAGGGTCATTAAACTACTCCTGGAAATGCCCAAAGTCCTATGAAAGCCTAGTCGAATATGTGTGCTTGGGCGCCGAAATGCAACAAACCCTTATCCCCGTGTTTCGTGCTCTTTCCCTTACTAATAAATGTCTGGTATTGCGAACTCAGAAACGAATGGTAGGTTCTATAGAGTTATTTCACCTTTCTTTAGTTTCTTATATTCTACTTTTAATTACTTTTTTTTTTTTGGATTTGTTAATTTTTTATATAACTTTTTACGGCGGAGTTTGTAATATGTCGACTTCTGTGAAAATCCAACACCTCTAACTAACTCCGTCCCAAGAATGGAATAAAAAAAACCGAACTAGCAACCACATAGCCTAATAAATACTAATACAACCTTTAAAAAAAAAACCCCGATGACAGTCTTTGCTGCCGAGTGCTTTAAGATAGCCCATTACCAACTCACTAAGCTTAGGAAAATAAAAGAAGAGATTATTGAGTTTGAGTGTAAGGGTGAGTGTGAGTGTGAGTTTGAGTGTGAGTGTGAGTTTGAGTTTGAGTGTGAGTTTGAGTTTGGCTGAGATATCTATGTATGTGTGTTAGGTCGTATTTCCATTGCTTAGGTGACATTGTGTGTGTGTGTGTGTGTGTATGTGTGTGTGTGTGTGTGTGTGTGTTGCTTTTGTGTTGCCTGGACGTCTGTGTGACTGGGCAAATGTGCAGTTGGTAGCACACACACACACACACACACACACACACACACACACACACACACACACACACACACACACACACACACACAGACACACACACACACACACACACACACACACAGTAGTTCCGAGGCTTCCGTTCACGTCTTTGCGTTCGTGTGAGCGTGAAAAAAAGTTTCCCGTTACAGAATGTTGATTGGGTCCTCCTTTCCTTCTCCCTCCCTCAGTACTCGCCGCTCCACCTGACCCCCGACAACCTCTCCTTCCCTCCGGCGGTTTTTTTTATATTTCGTTTTTATAGTAATCTGTTTTTTCTTTCCTTTTATCCTTTTATTGTTAGTGTTGGTGCTTTCTCCTTCCGTTCGTCTGTTTTTTTTTGTATTTTAATCTGTTTTTCCTTTCCTTTTTTCTCTGTGTGTTGGTGCTTCCGCTCTCTCTCTCTCTCTCTCTCTCTCTCTCTCTCTCTCTCTCTCTCTCCTTTTCTCCTCATTTCATTCACTTCTTTCTTTTTTTCTCATTCTTCTTTGTTTTTTTTTTCTTTTTCTTTTCTTCGTTCTCTCTCTCTCTCTCTCTCTCTCTCTCTCTCTCTCTCTCTCTCATTCCTTCGTTTTCCTCCTCTTTTATTGCTTCTTTCCTCCTTTCCTCTGTCATTTCCTCCTCTGCTTCCTGCTTCTGCTTTTTCTTTTTCTTCTCCTTCTTCCCCTTGTCTCTCCTTTTATTTTCTATTGTTACTCCTCCTCCTTCTTCTTCTTCTTCTTCTTCTTCTTCTTCTTCTTTTTCTTTTTCTTTTTCTTTTGCTTCTTTTTTTTTCTTCTTCTTCTTCCCTCTTTTTTTTTCTATCGTTATACTTCCCCTTTTCTTCCTCCTCCTCCCTCTTCCACTTTTTTCATCCATGTCTTCCTTCTCCTCCTCTTTTTTCCTTCTTCATATTTTACAATCACAACCCCTTCCTCCTCCTACTCCTCCTCCTCCTCCTCCTCCTCCTCCTCCACCTTCGTCTCCCATCTCCATCGCTACCTCCTCCTTACCCTTGTTATATGAGAGAGAGAGAGAGAGAGAGAGAGAGATTAAGTGACAAAGAGGAAGAATAAGAGACACTGATAAGCTCTTTCCCAAGGTAATTTCAAGAGACTTAGGGCCTGCTCTCTCTCTCTCTCTCTCTCTCTCTCTCTCTCTCTCTCTCTCTCTCTCTCTCTCTCTCTCTCTCTCTCTCTCAATTATATAACGAGGGTGATGATGATGATGATGATGATGATGATGAGGAGGAGGAGGAGGAGGAGAAGGAGGAGGAGGAAACATAGAAACATGGAAAGGCAGGCAACATGAAACCTCTTAGCTCATTACGATGCCGCCCACTCTACAAAAAAACACCTCGGTATATGCGTTCACTTTACTCCTGTTGCAAGGAAGTAATGGTCTATGCGATTATTGAAGGAGTTTATGGTTTCCGAACTTACTACTTCTACAGGGAGGTTGTTCCAGCGTCGGATGGCTCTGCCTGAAAATAACCCCCTGTCAATATCTATTACATAAGAACATAAGAACGTAAGGAGTCTGCAACATCGCCTCGCTGGAATAGATAGACCGTTATTACTAGTTCTTAAGTTAATTTGTAGCTCATAAAACTTGGAGTGGTCGACGTGACAGAACTTGTTGAGGATTACTTGAAGACTTGTATCATGTCTCCTCATAAGCGTTTCTTTTCCAGCGTGAAGAGTTTGTGGCGCTTGAGGAGAAGGAGGAAGAAGAGCAATATCAGTAACAATGATAACACTAATAATAACAATAAGAGTAACAGTAACAAACAAGTTAACAATAATAATAATAGCAACAATAACAACAATAACGATAACAATAGAAATAACAATGATAACAAAGAACGGAGAAAGGGACGGACGCCTTGACAAAGAAAACCGGACCAAGGGGGATTGAGGGGGCACTTAGCTTCTCCTCCGACACGTAAGACTTTTCTCCGAGACGCTCCTTCTTCCCCTCCTCCTCTTCCTCCTCCTCCTCTCTCTCTTCTTCAGTGAGGATAACAGCCAATTATCGTCTCTGGTTGCGGGAGGGAGGGGGGGGAATGGGGGAAGGTTGGGAAGATGGAGAGAGGGAGGAGGAGGGAGGAATGGAGGATGGGAGGGAGGGAGGTAGAGAAGGAGGTAGGGAATGAGGGAGGTAGGGAGGGACAAGGGAAGCTGCCCACATCCTACACACACACACACACACACACACACACACACACTCATAGTTAGATGGATAGATACACACAAATATACAGACAGATAGACAGATAGATAGTTTAACTTCAACATGACAACATAGCGTATACATAACAAACAAACAAACAAACAAACAAACAAAAACAGGAAAACAATTTAATGAACGAGCGAATGAGACACCCTTCTTCTTCTTTATCCTCTTTCCCTCCTTTCCTCTTTATTGCGTCGTTTTGCTTTGTCTAGTCTTCGTTAAAACCTGTCATGCTCCTCTTTTATTCATCCTTTTCTCTCTCTCCTGTATTCCGTTGCGTTGTGTATGTCTCGGCTTCGTTAAAATCTACCTTTCTCTTTCTCCTTTATACCCTCTTCCTCGTTTTCCGTTATATGGCAGACAGACAGACAGACAGACAGACAAACAGTCACACGACCTTGGGATTGGTACTTCTCATCGCATTGAAATTTCTCGGACTACTACTACTATTATTATTATTATTATTATTATTATTACTCATTATTATTATTGATTTTACAAGTAAGAGAAGGTATAAGCCCTAGTACTGTTGTTGTTGTTGTTGTTGTTGTTGTTATTGTTGTGGTGGTGGTGGAGGTGGGGCAGCAGGTTTGAGGCAGCAGGCAGGGTGGTAGGGGTGGTTGAGGCAGGCAAGGTTGGGGGTAATGACAGCAGGAGGGAGGGGAGTGGAGGATGGAGCGGCAGGGTGATGGTGGTGTTCGGGGTGGTGATGAAGGGAGGGCAGGGTGTGGTTGGTGGTGAGAGCGGCGGGGGGTAGGTTGAGACGGCGGCAGGGTAGTGGTTGAGGCAGGGTCGCGGTGGTTGGGGAGAGGGGGTGCCAGGTTGAGGCGGGGGCAAGGGAGACAGGGCGTGGTGGTGGTGGAGGGGGGTGAGGCATGATTGGGTGACAAACGCGGGGTGTTGCGATGAGGGTGCAGCAGGGTGGGTCAGCGGCAGGGTGATGATGGGGGCAGGGCGTGTAGGCAGGGATGGAGTAGAAGCGGCAGAGTTATGATGGCGGCGGCGGCGGTGGCGGAGGTGGAGGGGCAGCAGGTTGAGGAGACAGCCGCCGCGGCCGCCGCCTCGCCCTCACAAAGAGCATCGTGTTGTGGCGCTGCCCCCGCGGTCACCTCCTCAGCACCGCCCGGCCGCAGCGGGGCGCCGACCTCATCCCGGTTCAAGGCGCCGCAGCCCTCCTGAAGGCGGCAAGGCGGCAAGGCCCGGCGCTGGGCACAAAGGCCGGGCCGAGGTGGGCGGCGCCGCGGGGAGCCGCGGGTCTGAGTTAGCGGGGGCGGCCGCGGCTTTGTGACTTCATTGGCGGTTCGTCGAGGTGTATGACGTCGTCCGAGACTTACGGCCGCGCCTGCCCACACCTCTGAGCATTACACGCAGTCAAAAGGCTAATAAATTTGTTTTCAGACTGGGACACAATACGGGCCGCCTCCAGGGCGCGCTGTTTGCAAGCTGTGAGCACCGCGCGCTTTCTTTGGACGGGAAATGAAGTATGTATACAGCTCGTCCGATTCTTTCTCCCCCGACTTGATACTTTGTTTACATTAAGATTAGGTTCCCGAGCCAATGTTTAACTTTAATCAGAGCCCGGCGCGCCGCGCGGCCCCGAGGCGGCGGTGACAAACGGCGGCCGGGCCCCGCCCCGGTGTGGCCGCGTTATCGCGAAAGCATCTGTACCTAATGTGTGAATGTAGCCGAGTCTTGCTGGCTAAGGCGACGTATCGGATCAGACAAAAGCGCGGGAAAGTGGCTGCTGGCGAGAGATTAATGGCGGCGTCGTCAATACCATCTAATGGCGGGCGACAGCTGTGTTCGAATCCCTAGCGCCGCCTCTGAGGGAAGCCGTGGCCAGGCGGCGCCGGCCCAGCTTTGACTAGCACGGCGCCGCGGCAGCGAGGGGCAGGCGTACGGGGCGTGCGGGGCGCCCTCAGCCAGGCCGGGGCGGCGTGGCGGGCGCGGGGGCCGGCGCGGCGAGGGCGAGGCGGCGGCGCGGGGGTCTGGACGCCGCCGACATCTTCATCGCGGGCAGCGGGGCTCGGCGGGCGGCGCGGCACGGCACCTCCAGATCGACCTCAACATTTTCATAAACGTTCGCCGTGATTTATCCCTTATCTCCCGGCGGGGGGGAGGGGGCGGGGGGGAGGGAGGTGACGAATGGCCCGAGTCTTGACCAAAACCTGCTCAAAGGGGTGAGTTAATCCAGTATTTTAGTGTTGCGTGGCGATAAACAGTGTGTCGAAGCGGCGCTCGTGGCCCGCCGAGACTGGGGGGAGGGGGAACAGAGAGAGAGAGAGAGAGAGAGAGAGAGTCTGCATGAGGGCGGCGGCGGTGACGGGGCGAGGATGTAATTAATATGATTCCTCGTAAATCTTGGGCTTAGCGTCCTTCAGAAGCGTTTTATGGGCGCGACGAACCTCCTCCTCCCCTCCTGCTGACACGGCCGTGGCGAGAAGGAGGAGGAGGAGGATATGGAGGAGAAGGAGGAGGAGGAGGTGGAGGTGGAGGAGGAGGAGGAGGAGGAGGAGGAGGAGGAGGCCGCAGCGGGGCTCTCAACTATGCCTCAACTCCGTCGCCGCTTGATTCACGAAGTCGCTCCGTTTGTTGGCGACTTATTTTATGTTTTCCGCGAGCCGTAACTTTGAATATAACTCCGTCCAGTCTCACTTAAGAGCCTCAAACGCCGCCGCGGAGAGAGGGAGAGAGAGACGTGGACGGCGGCGTCGAATCCAGGACAGAAAACGCCGCTAACTTGAGGTCTGACAAGCGTTGAGCCGCGTCAGCAAACACACCTCAGAAATTCTTTGCTGAGGCGTCGTTTTTTTCACTGGGGCGGCGACGAGAGGCTTTGAGCGGGGGTGAAGTGTGTCGTGTGTGTGTGTGTGTGTGTGTGTGGAGGACCGAGGCGAAGGAACGGAGGAAGGAAGGGAGGGAGGAGGTGTCGTACGCTCTTGTGGTGGTGGTCACTGTAAAGAGATTCCACCCACTAGCCTAGTAAAGGTATATCAAAGGGTTTCTTGGTGACGTGGCTTTGGGTAGAGAAGTGTGGTGTCTGTGTGTGTGTGTGTGTGTGTGTGTGTGTATGCCGGTGTAGAGGAGGAACCAAGACGAAGGAAGAAAGGGAGGGAGGTATCGTACGTTTGTGATGGAGAAGATGATAAAGATGATAAAGAATTCTGGTGTTTGGAGGCTTGATGGATGACACCGTTCTTGTATGTGGTGAGGATATCGAGGTCACCCAAAATTTCACATACCTTCGTAACCCTCGGTATACTACTACTACTACTACTACTACTACTACTACTACTACTACTACTACAGTCAGACTAATTAGAAAGTTACTCGTCCGATCCTTTTGTTTCCCGTGTCACCCTCCGCCTTTCTCGGTCTCTCCCCCTCCTTTGTGGACCTCGCTGGTAATACGCAGTGCAGTTTTCTGGTCCCCTAATGAGCTGGTTATATTGATTTCTTTTGTTCTTTTGTTTGTTTTTGCTATGAGTTCTTTGTCTTGTCTTCTTTCTGGGCAATCTTTCTTCCCTCTTTTTTTTTTTTTTAGTTATTTTTTGTTTTCCTTTTTCCTTCTCTCTCTACCCATTCTCGTTCCTTCCCTTCCCTTCTTTATCCCCTCTCCACCTTTCCTCCTCCCTCATTCCTTCCGCCCTCCCTTCTCTTCCTTCCCTTCATTCCTCCCTCTCTCATTTCCCCTTTTCCATCCATCCACCCCCTCTCTCATTCCCTCCCTGCCCCATCCCTTTCTTTCCTCATTCTCTCATTCCTTCCCTCTCTTCTCCCTTCCCTTTCCTTCCCTCCCCTCCTTCCTCCTTCCCTTTCCTTTCCTTCCTCTCTCTCTCTCTCTCTCTCTCTCTCTCTCTCTCTCTCTCTCTCTCTCTCTCTCTCTCTCTCTCTCTCTCTCTCTCTCTCTCTCTCTCTCTCCTTCCTTCCTTCCTTCCCTTCCTTCCCTTCCCTTCCCTTCCCTCTCCTTCCCTTTCCTTCCCTTCCCTTCCCGTTCCCTCCTTCCCTCTCGTTCCTTTCCTTTCCCTTCCCTTCCCTCATTCCCTTCTTTCCTCCCCCCATCTGACCCCCTCTCTCCCCCTCCCCCCTTCCCCCCCTCCCATCCTAGCCATCTCACGGGACCCATCACCTGCCTGTTCTCTCTACCTGTCCTGTCTGCCAGTTATTGCACGCTGGACACAAATGACTCAAAACAATACCCTGACCCGCCTTGACCCCAGCTGACTCCTCCTACAGCGATCGCGTGTGACCTGACCTAGTATCGGGCGGGAGGAGGAGGTGAAAGATGTGGAAGGGGATGGAAGATTGTGTAGAGTGGGAGAGTGGAGACGAAGAAGAGGGAATGTGAAAATGTGGAGGTGGAGGTTGATGTAGATAGATGATGATGAGGAAAAGAGGGGAGAGGAAAATTAAAAAGAAGGGAAAAGAGGGATTGGAAACAGAGAGTGGAGGAAAAAGTGGAGGAAATGTGGAGAGATAGGGTGTCAGTGAGGGAGAAAAAACAAGGAGGAAGAGAGAAGAGAAAAGGAGAAGAGGAGGAAGAGGAAATGAAGAGAGAGAGAGAGAGAGAGAGAGAGAGAGAGAGAGAGAGAGAGAAAAAAACAAGGGGAGGTGAGGGGAAAGGTAGAATGAGAGAAAGCATAGGAATTCAAAAACACTTACAATTATTACTAACTTTACTACCATACTTATCATACTTGTTACACTTATCACACTTATGAAACACAAACCAAAAAACAAATTATATAGTCAAGATTACATAAGATTTTAATTAGATTTCTGGGTCAGCGGCTTGCCTATGTGCGAGTTTCAATGACCCTGTTTGACCCTGTGTGACCCCGTGTGACCCCAAGTGGCCCCCTGTGACCCTTCCCGACCCCCTGACCCGGCGTAAGTGTCCATTGGGAGGCGAGGTCAGTGGTCTCGGCGGGGGGTGATTGATTGGCCCGTGTTGACGACTTCATAGAGAGAGAGAGAGAGAGAGAGAGAGAGAGAGAGAGAGAGAGAGAGAGAGAGAGAGAGAGAGAGAGAGAGAGAGAGAGAGTGTACGAACGAAAAAAAAAGGAAAGAAATTGAAAAAAGAAAGAAAAATGAGAAAAAGAAAGAAAAATGAATGAAAATAGGAGAGAGAGAGAGAGAGAGAGAGAGAGAGATTAATTTTACATACATCACAGCACGTGTCAGACAGAGTATCATCCCATCCATCTTCCTTCCCTCGCTTCCTTCCTTCCTCCTCCTCCTCCTCCTCCTCCTGGGCCTGAGAGAGACATCAACTGGGGTGACCTGACGTGACCCGAGACCAGGTTAATGACTCCAATAAATTACTGTGTGACCCTCCTCCTCCTCCTCCTCCTCCTCTTCTTTTTCTTCTTCCTTTTCTTTTTTCTTTTTCCTCCTCCTGCTCCTCCTCCTCCTCCTCCTCTTCCATTTGTTCCTTCTATGTATTCCTCCTCCTCCTCCTCCTCCTCCTCCTCCTCCTCCTCCTCTTCTTCCTTTTCTTATTTCTTCTTCCTCCTCCTGCTGCTCCGCCTCCTCCTCCTCCTTTTCCATTTGTTCCCTCTATATTTTCCTCCTCCTCCTCCTCCTTCTCCTCTTCCTCCGTTTTCTTTGCTATATATCTCCTCTTGTTGTTGTTGTTGTTGTTGTTTTCTTCTTCTTTTTCTTCTTTTCTCCTCCTCCTCCTCCTCCTCCTCCTCCTCCTCCTCCTCCCATTTATCTTCAGTTTCAGAGATTTATCTATTCACTTACCTAATGATTGAATACGTAATATATTACGTAATTTGTTTATTTGTTTGTTTTTTATGTTTGATTTTATTGTTTATATAGTACGTTTGTTTGTTTGTTTACATTTTAGGTGATTTATCTTTGTCTAGTTACTATGTCGTTTTTTTCCTCTTCATTTTCCTTTTTCTTTCATTTTTTTCATTATTTGTTTTCTTTCTTTTCTCCGCACATGTTTCTTTCAATTCATTTTTTCTTTTATCTTTTTCCATTTTTTTGAACGTAATTTCTTTTTTTTGTGTATCCTTCCTTCCTTCCTTCCTCCCTTCCTTCTTTCCTTCCTTCCTTCCTTCCTTCATCCATTCATTCTTTCATGCTTCGATCAATTCACTCAGCATATTATTTCTTTCTTCTTCTTTCCTTCCTTCCTTCCTTCCTTCCTTCCTTCCTTCTTTCCTTCCTTCTTACCTTCCTTCCTTCCTTCCTTCATCCATTCATTCTTTCATGCTTCGATCAATTCACTCAGCATATTATTTCTTTCTTCTTCTTTCCTTCCCTTCTTCCTTCCTTCCTTCCTTTCTTCCTTCCTTCCTTCCTTCTTTCCTTCCTTCCTTCCTTCCCTCCTCCTTTCTTTCATTCAGACAGAGAGAGAGAGAGAGAGAGAGGGCGGGACACTGAGGTAATCTATCACAGGTATTCACATCCCACCTCAACTCTCTCTCCCTTCCCTTCCCTCCTTCCCTTCCCTTCCCTTCCCTTCCTCCCTCCTCTTCCTTCCCTTTCCCCCTTTTCCTCTCCTGCCCCTTCCTCCACTCTTTCCCCTTCCCTTCTCCTTCCTTCATTTCGCCTTCGACATCCTCCCCCTTCTCCTTCCTCAACACCCCTTCTTCTCCCCTTCCTTTCCTCTTCTTACCCCATCCTTCCTTTCCTCCCTTCGTCTCCCTCCTCTTCCCCCCCCTCCAACCTCTTCCTTCCCCTTCCTCCCCTCCCTTCTTCGTCACCCTCTGTAGCGCGCGCATTGGGACGTGGCCGCGGCGGGTATACTGTCCTGAAGCTCATCCATCAACGTGTCTTTCAATTTGCCGCCGCGCCCCGCCCACTCCCCGCGTCCCGACCCATCACTCACGACCTTGGCTTCGGCTTACAGTGGTGGGCGGTGAGGGGGCGGTGTGTGTGTGTGTGGGGGGGAATGGAGGGGGAAGGCGTGTGTGTAGAGGGAAGGTTGTAGTGTGGGAGGTTAGGGGTTAGTTAGTGTTGGGGGTAAGAGTGTAGTGAGAGTGGGGTTGGGGTTGTTAGTGTGTGTGTGTGTGTGTGTGTGTGAGAGAGAGAGAGAGAGAGAGAGAGAGAGAAATGGTAATACGGGTTGTGTTAATTAACATAGGTGTAGAAATTAGTATAAAGTAATAGTTAGATAGTCATTAAGTTAGGAGGTTAGTTAATGGGGTAGATAGATAAATAAGAGTGATAGATAGATAGATAGACAGATAGATAATAAAATAGTTGGTTGGTTATTTTCTTACAGTCAAGCTATGCGTTATTACTTTATTCTCTCTCTCTCTCTCTCTCTCTCTCTCTCTCTCTCTCTCTCTCTCTCTCTCACCCATACAACCTGAGATCTAAGCGTCCTGGTGTGTAATTGTGTTTGTCGCTTGTGTGTGGTGTGTGGACTTCCTCTACACACACACACACACACACACACACACACACGCACACACACGCACACGCACACAACCACACCGTTTAAAATTTCCTTCCATGTGATTCATACACACACACACACACACACACACACACACACACACACACACACACACACACACACACACATCGACAAACCTTGATTATTACTCGTCTATATGCAGAGAGAGAGAGAGAGAGAGATTATTATTTCTCATTCTTCTCACCTTGCAATACTCTCTCTCTCTCTCTCTCTCTCTCTCTCTCTCTCTTCGGTTCTTTAATTCTTAGTTTTTTCTTTTATTTTCATGTTTTTTTGTGTTCTATTTTTTTCTTTTCCTGTTTTCTTTTGTTTTTTTGAGGGGTTTTCTTTTTGGTTATTCTTTTCTTTACTTATTTCCCAGATCATCTTCTTTTCTCTCTTCTCTTCTCTCCTTTCTTCTCTTCTCCTTCTCCCTCTGTTTCATTCCTTTTCCCGACTGGCCTCTTCTCTTTCCTCTTTCCCTTCCCTCTTCTTCATTCATTTCTATTCTCCTCTTATATCTTTTCCTCAACTCCTCATCTCTTCTTCATCTCCTCTCCTCTCCTCTCCTCCCACGCACAGCATCCTCTCCTCTTCCTTATCCCTCTCCTCCTTCTCCTCCTCTAAAATCAACTCCTTTCCTCCTCCTCCTCATCTCTCCTCCTCCTGAAATCCTCCCTTAGCGCCTCCTTCTCTTCCTCTTCCTCCTCTTCCTCCTCCTCCTCCTCCTCATCTCCCCCGCAGCATCCCTCCCCTCCCCGTAATCCCATTGGTCACGCGATGATGAAGCCGTCAGGAGGGCTCGGACGGACGATGCTGCGACCAGGGCCCCGACACACACACACACACACACACACACACACACACACACACACACACGCACTCAAAAAATTGATGGAAAGCAAATTCGTGTTATATATTGTGAAAAATCAAGCATATAGAAAGAGAAAGAGAGAAAGAAAAGAAAAAAAGTCTTCTCTTATGTGTGTGTTTGTGTGAGTTTGTTTGTGTGTGTTAGGAAGGAGTGAGAGAAAGATAAAGATTGTAATTGTTTGTACGACTTAATTATTTTTTTTTTTGAAGGTCGGAAAATTTGATGTGTATGTTTATCTATTTCTCTGTCTCCATATCTATCTCTCTATCTCTGCTTCTCTCTGCTTTCCTCAGTGTGTCCCTCCGCATCTAACTTGTTCTCTTCCTCTTCTTCAATCTTTTAGTCTCTGTGTTTGCTTCGTCTAACTCTACTTTTTTTTTGTTTTGTTTTCTCTTTTTTTTTCGAAGGAGTGCAAACAAAAATTTTCGAGGGAGTGCAAGTGTCAATCTTTATTTCTTTCATTTTTTCTTTCTTTTTTCTCTTTCTTCCTTTCTTTTTTTTTCTTTCTTTCTTTTTTCTTTCCCTTTTTTTTCTTTCCTTCTTCCTTTCTTTCTCCGTTTCTTTTTTTCTTTTTCTTTCTTTCCTTCTTTCTTTCTTTGTTTCTTTCCTTCTTTCTTCGTTTCTTTCTTTCTTTTTTCTTCCCTTCTTCCTCTTTTTATTATCTTTTTCTTTCTTTCTTTCCTTCTATCTATCTCTTTCTTTCTTTCTTTCTTTCTCTCTCTTTCTTTCTTCCATTCGTACTTCCGAGGGAGCCCAAACAGCAACACTCGGGCATAACACACAACATAGGGCGGCGGCGGCGGCTTCTACAGAGGGCACGTGAGGAGGGCAGCGAGGCGGGGATTGCGGCCCTCACACACACACACACACACACACACACACACACACACACACACACACAGCAGAACATTAATCTTGATCCACAACTGGCCATAGTGACGCCGCCCCGCCCCGCCTCGCCCCGCCCCGTCCCTTCCCTTCCCGCCCCGCCTTCATGTCCTTGTTCAACCCAGAGTATATGCAGTACGGTACGGTGCGATAATACGGTATACATAGGAATACATAGGAAGACCAGGTACAAAGATAGATGTTGGGTTATAGGTCTTTTGGGCTATATTGTCAAATCTATTCTGTACCTATTTTAAAACCTTCGATCACGTCCCCCCCCCCCCCCGAGTCCTTTGCCTATTGAGAGAACAAATCTAACCGTCTTAGTGTTAATTCATATGATAAGGTCTTCAGGTGATAAGATTTCTGTGATAAGATAAGAGGGAGAGGGAGAGAGAAAGGGTGGTAAAGAGAGATAGAAGGGAAGGAAAGGAGCTATAGGAAGAAAGGAAGGAAGGAAGGAAGGAAGGAGGGAGAACAGAAGGAAAGGCAATGGGCGAGGAAGTGAGGAAATAAGGAGTGAATGAATGAATTAAGAAAGGAAAGAAAAAAAGGATTGCATGAAAGAAAAGGAGGAAGAAAGGAAGGAAGGAAGGAGGGAAAACTGAAGGAAAGGCAATGGGCAAGGAAGTAAGGAAATAAGGAGTGAATGAATGAATTAAGAAATGAAATAAAAAGAAAGAAGAAAGGATTGCATGAAAGAAAAGGAGGAAGAAAGGAAGGAAGGAAGGAGGGAGAACAGAAGGAAAGGCAATGGGCAAGGAAGTGAGGAAATAAGGAGTGAATGAATGAATTAAGAAAGGAAAGAAAAAAGGAAAGAAGAAAGGATTGCATGAAAGAAAAGGAAGAAGAAAGGAAGGAAGGAAGGGAGAAAGAAAATCAATAAAAGAAAAGACGAAAACATGAAAGAAAGAAAGAAAATAACTGAACAAATGAACGAGAGAAAAGGAAGGAAGGAAAAAACTCGCGAACAGAAGAACGAGAGAAGAAGAAGGAAGGGAAGAAGGGAGGAATGGACAGCATCCCCTCCCCCCTTTGCCCCTCCCCCCCTTCTCCTCCTCCTTCCCCCACACATTCACTCACGCCCACCTTTGTCCATCTCATTAGCAACACCTTCGAAGAGAGGAAGGGAAGGGGAGGGAAGGGAGGAAAGGAAAGGGAGGGAAGGGAAGGGAAGGGAAGGGAAGGGAAGGGGGAGGGAAGAACTGATTGGAAATAAACAGGAAAGAAACACATAAGCAAGATTGTGTGAAGTAAAGATAGATAGACAGATAGATAGATAGATAGATAGATAGATAGATAGATAGATAAAAGAGGAAGGGAGAGACAGATGATGAAAAAAAGAAAAAAAGATGAGAGGGAGAAAGAGAGGAATATGGAGAGAGAGAGAGAGAGAAGAAACAGATGAAGGGAAGGGAAATCAAGAGAAGAAGGTTGGGAGAGAGAGAGAAGGAGAGAAGAAGAGGGAATGAGAGGAAGGGAGCTGAAGGGAGGGAGAGGGATGGATGGGGAGAGGAGAGGGAAGGATGGGAAAGGAGAGAGGGAGGGAAGGAAAGGATGGGAAGGTGTAAGGGAAGGAAAGGAAAGGGAGAGGGATGGAAGGGGAGAGTTAGAAAAGGAGAGGGAGGGAAGGAGGGGAAAGGGAGAGAGGGAGGGAAGGAAAAGATGGGAAGGTGGAAGGAAAGGAAAGGGAGAGGGAGAGGAAGGGAAGGCGAGGGGGAGGGATGGGAAAGGAGAAGGAGGAGGGGGGAGAGGGAGGAGAGGGGAGGGAGGGGAGGGGGGAGGGGGAGTATGGTGCCCAAATAACAATATTTTGTCGGTGGGGTCCAAATAGACATGTCCCAGTGTGTCCCCCCCTCCCCCCTCCCTCCCCCCCTCCCCCTACCACCACCACCACCACCACCACTATCACCACCACTCCGCTTCTATCACCACCACCACCAGACTGGCTTCATCACCATCACCACCAAGCTTCATCACCACCACCACCACCACTTCTGTCACCACCACCAACACTCTCCTGTCATCACCATCACCACAACGGCCTCATCATCATCATCACCAAACTTCATCACCACTCCTCTCACCACCATCATCACCACCGTCACTACTATCATCACGACCGCCTCTACTCCTATCACCATCATCACCACTACAATCACCCTCATCACCAGAGTGGCATTGTTATCACCACCGAAGTCCCTCACCACCACCACCACCACCACCTAACCTGCCACAAGCCTTATTATACCCAGCCGCCCATGAACCTGAAGAAGAGGAGGAGGAGGAGGAGGAGGAGGAGAGTGAGAAGGAGGAGGAGGAGGAGGAGGAGAAGGCAATTGAGAAGGAAAACAAGGCGGAGAAGGAGAAGCAAAAGGCGGAGAAGGAGGAGGAGGAGGAGGAGAAGGAGGAGGAGGAGGAGGGAGGTCAGGATTCGTTCCATTTGACCTTAGTTTGTGAGTATTGTCCTACAGAGCCATTACCGGCCCTGGGTCATTTACAGGGGAGGTCACGGTGGGTCACAGGGGTGGGTGGGGGAAGAAACATGAAAACATGGACGAACAGGAAGCAGAAAGTCTATTGGCTCATTGCTTTCAGTGATTTAATCAATCCGTCAGCCACGGAACTGACCTGCAGAAAGGATTACAGCACTTCTGTACGTACTCGTGGGAACGTTCTGTTCACTCCCGACGCAGCAAAGTGACGGTCAATGCGATTTTTCAGGGAGTTGATTGTTTCCGCACTAACCACCCCTGCAGGAAGGCTGTTCCAGTGGCGGACGACTCTGTCCGAAAAATAACTCCTGCCGATATCCGTAATGCATCGCTTGGCTTGAATTGTTTTACCGTTGTTTCTTGTTTGCGGGTTAGTGTGTAGCGTGAAGAGTTTAGAGTGATCAACTTTACTGAACTTATTCAGGTACTTGAAGACTTGTATCAGGTCTCCCCGCAGTCGTCTCTTTTCCAGCGTGAAGAGGTTGAGTCGCCTGAGTCGTTCTTCATACGGCAGGGCTCTCAAGGGTGGACCGTCTTCGTAGCGCGTCGTGAACGAGAGAAGGAAGGAAAGGAGGGAATGGGAGGAAGAAAATGAATTGAATGGAAAGTGAAGATAGGGGAAGGAAAAGGAAGGGAAAAAGAAGAGATGTAGGTTAGGGAGAGACGTGTTATGAAGGGAGAGTAAAATAAAAGGGGATAGGGGAGGGGAGAGAAATGGGGAAGAGGGGGAGAAAAAGTATAGGAAGGGAAGGGAAAATTATGGGAGTAACAGGAGAGAGAGAGAGAGGAATGATGGGAAAGGGAAGGGGGAATGAAGGGAACTATATATTTCATCCCCCAACTTAGAGGGAGGAAGGAGAGAAGGATAGGGAGGGAAAAGAAGGGTATGAGGGAGGGGGGAGGGAGGAGGAAGGGAGGGGGGAGGGGGGTTCGGTGTCCTAATGGGAAGGTGTCAAGGTGATCCTTTTAAGGGAACACACCTGGTGGGCGGCATCCTCTTCCTCCTCCCCCTCCCTCCCTTAGTTTCCTCTCCTTACCTCCCTCCTTCCCTTCATTTCCACCCATCTACTCTTCCTCCTTCCTTCTCTTACCATCCTCTCTCTTTCCTCTCTTTTTTTCCTTCCTTCCTCCCTCGTTTCTTTCTTTACCTCCTCCTTCCTTCCCTCTCCTCCTCCCTCCTTCCTTCCTTCTTCCCTCCCTCCCACCCACTCACTCTTCCTCCTTCACTTTTCTTCCCTCTCTCCTTTTTTCCTTCCTTCCATCCTTCCTTCACTCTCCTCTCTCCTCCTTCCCTCCTTCCTTCCTTTCTTTCCTTCTTCCTTGACTTAGATAGAGAGACAGAATAATAGGGAGATAGATAGACAGACAAACAGAGAAATAGATGGATAGATAGATAGACAAATAGGAAGGTAGATAGATAGATAGATAGACAGACAGACAGACGGACAAACACAATAAAACAGATGGATTGACAAGACTCACCTTTCCTAATTGAGTGGTGGACAGGTGGTTTGATGGATTACCTGACAGATGAAGGTGTCTATCGGCCAGAGAGAGAGAGAGAGAGAGAGGGAGAGAGAGAGAGAGGGGTGTCATCAGAATTTCCTTTTCCCTCCCTTTCCTTTCTCTCCTTTCCTTTACTTTCATTTTTTTTTCTTTTTTTCCTCTCTTTCCTCCACTCCCTTCCCTTCCTTTCTCTCCATCTCTATCTCTTCCTCTCTCAATTATCTTCCTTCCCTTCCTTTTCCCTCCAATGATCCCTCCTTTTTTTTTTTCCCTCCCTGTTTTCCCTTCCTCCCTCCTCCTCCTCCTCTTTCTCTCCTTACCTTATTTTCCTCTCCCTCTTTCCTCTCTTCATTTCTTTCTCCTTCCTTCTCTCTTTCTTTCCCTCCATCTCTCTCACCCTCTTCCTCCACTCTCAGTCTCTTCATCCTCTTCCATCTTTATCAAACCTTGCTTTCCTCTTTCCTCCCTTTCTCTTTCCTTCCCTCTTTCGTCCTTTTTTTTTTAACTTCCTTCCTATACGCTCCATCACCCCCATCCTTCTCCTTCCCTTCCTTCCTTGCCTAACCTTTCTTTCCTCCTATTTTTCCTTTCTTTCATTTACTTCCTCATTCTTCTCTTCTTCCTCTCCTATCTGTCTCTTTTTCTATTCTTTTTTTTCCTTTCATCTTCCTTCATTCCTTCCCTCCCTTCCTGCATCTCTCTTTCTTCTTCTTTTTAACTTTCAACTCTCCTCCTCCTCCCCCTCCTCGTCCTCCTCCTCCTCATCCTCCGACAGGTCTTCTGGTGTCTGTTCTTCCTATGTATTCCTCCTCCTCCTCCTCCGACAGGTCTTCTGGTGTCTGTTCTTCCTATGTATTCCTATGTATTCCTCCTCCTCCTCCTCCGACAGGTCTTCTGGTGTCTGTTCTTCCTATGTATTCCTATGTATTCCTCCTCCTCCGACAGGTCTTCTGGTATCTGTTCTTCCTATGTATTCCTATGTATTCCTCCTCCTCCTCCTCCTCCTCTGCCTCCTATCTATCCCCCCCCCCACCACCACCACCACTACCACCACTGCCACCGCCGCCGCCGCACCAGCCACGTTATTTCCCCCTGTAATGAGGCGGCGCTCGTTAGGCGGGGCGCGGTTTCGGCGGTGTTGGGGGGGGGGGGGCGTCCGGGGGGGCCACCAAAACAATGGGGCGAAGGAGATCCCAATATTGTGAGTCGGCGACGGTCGGCGAACCTCGGCGACGCAGCGGGGGGTGATGGTGATGGTGGTGGTGGTGGTAAGTGGAGTGGTGGATGGGAAGTGGAGGTGGTGGAGTGGAGTGGAAGGGAGTAGAGGGTGGTGGTGGTGGGGAGTGGTGTGGAAGGAGGTAAGGGTAGGGGGGTGTAAGGGATGGAAGGGGTAAGGTGTGTGTGTGTGTGTGTGTGTGTGTGTGTGTGTGTGTGTGTGTGTGTGTGTGTGTGTGTGTGTGTGTGTGTGTGTGTGTCCCTTTCGTCCTTTCTATATGTACACCTTTTCCTTGTCCTTCTTTATGTGTGTGTGTGTGTGTGTGTGTGTGTGTGTGTGTGTGTGTGTGTGAAAGGGACGGGGCCGCAACAATGTCCGGTGCGCACAAAGGGGGATACGAACGCACGAACGAACGGAAGAAACGGGCGCCAATGAGCCGACTGACAGACTTACAAACACACGAACATACGCGGAAAGTTTATGTTATTCCCTTCTTCCCTTTGCGGCCCACCCAATGTGTGTGTGTGTGTGTGTGTGTGTGTGTGTGTGTGTGTGTGTGTGTGTGTAATGTCTTAATCTTAACTTCGAGGCCTAGTAGATTAACATTTCTTTCTTTCTTTCTTTCTTTCTTTCTTCTTTCTTTCTTTCTTCATTTTTATTTCTTTCATTCTTTTTTTCTTTCTTTTTCTTTTTTCTTTCTTTCCATCATTTTTCTTTTTTTTCTTTTTTTTTTTATTTATTTCTTTATCTTCTTTCATTTTTTCTTTCTTTCCTTTCTTTCTTTCTTTCTTTCTCCTTTGTGGCTTGTTTTCCTTTCCCTCAATCCTCCTCCTCCTCCTCCTCCTCCTCCTCCTCTGAAACACCAAGAAATACAAATAATATTAATAATAATAATAATAATAATAATAATAATAATAATAATAATAATAATAATAATAATAATAATAATAATAATAAGATGATGATGATGATGATGATGATGAAGATGAAAATGAAGAAGAAGAAGAAGAAGAAGAAGAAGAACAAAAACAAGAATGAGAGCAGGAATATGAACAACAACAACAACAACAACAACAACAACAACAACAACAAGAGGAGGAGGAGGAGGAACAGGGAGAAGAGGAAGAAGAAGAAGAGGAGGAAGAAGAAACAGCAGCAACAGCCTCCCTCCCAACCCAACCACCTCAATGCCTCCCTTCCCTTCTCTGCCCCCCCCTCCCTGTACCCCCCTTCCCCCCCCCCCCCTGGGTCTTAGGGTGACAAGGTGACGGCATCATTATCGTGTTTTACTTCGCGGTGTGCTCGGCGGGGGGCGCGGCGTGGGAGTCGAAGTGGGGTGGGGTGGGGGAGAGGGGTGGGAGAGTGTCGAGCCAACCAGCCAGCCAGCCAGTGTGTGTGTGTGTGTGTGTGTGTGTGTGTGTGTCAGGCTCCCCCCCCCTTCCCCCTTCCTCCCCTCCCTCTGAAACCGCTCACCGCAGGGTTTTTCTTCTTCTTCGTCTCTTCTCTCTTCCTCTTTTCCCGTCCGTCTTCTCCCTCTTCCTCTTTTTCCCTTCCCTGTCCTCTTTGATCTTTCTTCCCTTCTCCTCTTCCTTCTCCTCCTCACAGTTTTCCCACTCCTCATCAGAGTTG
Source organism: Eriocheir sinensis (assembly GCF_024679095.1). Lineage (NCBI taxonomy): Eukaryota > Metazoa > Arthropoda > Malacostraca > Decapoda > Varunidae > Eriocheir > Eriocheir sinensis. Next base: position 26,983,868 of record NC_066512.1, read on the forward strand.
GGGAAGGGGGGGGGTTGAGAGGGGAGGGGAGGTGGGGGAAGGAAGAGGAGTGGGGTGACTTCTTCGTGAATCCTCAGTTTGACCTTTGCTTCCTCGTCCTCGTCTTCCTCGTCTTCCTCCTCCTCCTCCTCCTCCTCCTCCTGTTGGCTCACTTTCTAGCTCTCCTTCCGATCTCCACATCACTCTACCCTTCCTCCCTCCCACCATGCCTCCCCTCCCCCAATACATACCACAACACCCCTCCTCACCCCCCCACTAAACCCCCACCACCACCAATAGTCACCAGCCATCCCAATCACTGCATCCGTTCCCTCTACCCCCCCACCCCAATCACCACTCCCCTCCCCTCCACACCACCTCACAAACAGACCCTTAGTGGTGATGAGGTGGGGGTGAAGGGGTGTGGGGGGTGAGGTAACAACAGACACCAGGAACAGTGACAACAACAACAGCAGCAGTTTGAGCAGTCCCCCCTTTTACAACCCCGAGGTGACAATACCAATAATCAAAGAGAAAACGGAGTGTCGTAGAAAATGGGTTAGGGAGGGTGTTAAAAAGACTGCGGCCGGGCGGGGAAGAAAGGGGACACGTCGAGAGGCCAGGAAATATTGGACCAGAGACAAAGGGGGCTCGAACACTGGCCAGGGACAAAGAGGAGGGGCCGCGGGTGGTGACTTTTCAACCAGCCAGCCAGCCAGCCAGCCAGTCAGCCAGGCCCTTAGTTAGTCCCTTCAGCCAGGCAGCCTCCTTCCGACCAGGCTAATGAGTGCTGGGTTGACTGGTTGACTGGTTGACTGGTGTGCCCTCCTTCGACTCCTTCTTCCTTCCTTTTCTCCTTCTTGTTTTCTTTTTTTGTATTCTTTATTGATTGTTTTTTTCTGTATCTCTCTTCTTTGCTTCCTTCTTTTTTCCGTCCTTCTTCTCCTCCTCCTCCTCCTCCTCCTCCTCCTCCTCCTCTCCTCTTTGGTGGTTACTGGCTCTCTTTTCTTCACCTCCTCTTTCTCTCTCTCCTCCTCCTCCTCCTCCTTTCTTTCATGATTGCTCTCCCTCTCCCTCTCTTCTTCTCTTCCTTCTCTCTTCTATCTTTCCTTCCTTCTTTTCTTTTCCTTCTCCTCACTCTTCTTCCTTTTCCTTCCTTCTTTCATTTTTCTTAGTTGGTCTTCCTTCCTCCTGCTCCTCCTCCTCCCTTCTTTCCTTACCTTCCTTATTTGCTACTTTTTTTTGCCTTCCTCCCTTTCCTCCTTCCCTTCCTCTCTTCTCTCCCTTCCTTCCTTCCCTACCTCTATTATTTTCTTCTCTCCCTTACCTCCCTCCCTCCCTTCCTCCCTTTCTCTCTCCCTCCCTCCACTGGTTCTGTTTTCTCCTCCACCACTACTTGTTTGCTACTTTTCTCTCTCTCTCTCTCTCTCTCTCTCTCTCTCTCTCGGTGGTCTGTTTCACTAATTTCCTCTGTCGCACCTGATTAGACGTTCTTCCTCCCTCCTTTCCTCCATCCCTCCCTCCCTTCCCTTCCCTCCCTCCTTCCTCCAAATTTCTTCCTTATTTGCTCCATGGGTGGTAGGCATCTGGAAGGCATGTGGGAGGAGGAGGAGGAGTGAAGTGTTTGTTTCTTCATTAAGCTATATCTGTTTTTGTGTGTCTATTTATCTATCTATATCTGTCTGTCTATCAATGTATGTATGTATGTATGTATGTATGTATGTATCTATAGATTTAACTATATATCGATTTATCTGTATCTATGCAATAATCTAAAATCTTTTTTTTTCCTTGTGCCATCTTTACCTCATTTTTTCTCTATTTTATTTAATTTTTATTTGTTTTATTTTATTTTTTACCTAGTTTTATATTTTTCTATTTTATTTTTTATCTTTAACTCTATTTTTTTTAATCTTTTTTTATTTTTATTGAACTTTATTGTTTTTTATTTTATTATCTTTTCGTTTTTTATTTTATATTTACCGTTTTTCTTTCGTTTTCTATTTTATATTTTATTAACTATTTTCATTTTTATTTAACTGTTTTACTTCATTTATTTTAATTATTCATTCATTGTTTATTATTTTTTATCTTTTACCTCTTCTTTATTTAATTAATTTACCTCTTTATTTTATTATTTTTTATTTTTAGTTTTATTAATTTATTTAATTTGTTTATTTTATTAGTTTTATTCATCTATTTAATTATTTTAGTTTATCTTTTTTTATTTTATTTAATTTTATTTTTATTCATTTATTTTTTTATTTTCTTTTTCTTTTTTAACTCGATTTTTTTTTATCCTCTTTTTCCCTGTCTTTACTTATTCCCTTCTCTTCATTAAATTTCCCCTTTACTTTATTTGTTTCATTCCTTTCATTTAATTTCTCTTCCTTTCCCTTCCCATGCCTTACTTGACTTTGCCTTCCCTTTCCTCTCCATCCCTTTCCCTTCCCTTCTCATGCCTTACTTGACTTTGCCTTCCCTTTCCTCTCCATCCCTTCCCCTCCCTCCCCATCCCTTCCCTCTCCTTTCCTTTCCTTTCCTTTCCTCTCCATCCCTTCCCTTCTCCTTCCCTTCCTGTCAAGGTTCCAGAGTTGGGTGCTGTAATCGGAAGGGATAAACAAACAAGATAAAATGGTTAGACACCAGTTTACTTTAAGTAAACTAAGAAAACCCCAAAACAGGCCTCACAATCTGAAGTCTCCGACACGAAAGCTTCAGCACGCCGGACTTAGCAAGGACCTGTTGCAGGACTTCTTCCTCTTCGGGGCGTCTCGTCCTTTAAGTGGTAATGACGAGGCAGCACAGCTTCGTCCTTGAAGTGGTGTAGATGTGGTAGACGAGAGGGGCGCAGGAGAAGGGGCGTCAGGTTCACGGCAGTCACGGGAGTCCAGGGCGTAGATAGAGGAGAGGTAAGGCACCCAGAACAAGCTCACGGTATCTGAGTTAGCCCGAGTGAGAGCAGGGCTGGAGCTATAGCAGAATCAAGTGTTCAGGGCGAGGCGAGGCCGCTTTCCGACGAGGATGGCGCGGGCGGCAACAAAGTCTCCTCCCATAGCGGGTTGAGAAGCCTCTGTGGTTCAGTCGACCGAGGCGTCGAACAGAGTCAGGCGAACGAGCAGCGGGAGTGAAGCAGGTGGTTCGCTGCGGCTCTGTAGTTTCACAGCTTCGAACGGCAAGATGCGGGCGGACGGCAGGAGTGCCCCGGTCGTTCGGCCGCTAAGTTGGTAGTTGCCCTCACACAGGCCCCCCATACTAGAATCTAATCCAGGTAGATTCCACAAACTACAAAGTGGAAAGAAAAAAGAATACAGGCCAATAAACTAAAACGGGGGGAAACTGACGAGGAAACAAAGGAGTGACTTATGCAGGAAGTCTACTCAATAAATCCGGCCCCCCCCACATAATCCTTCCCGGCCATATGGACGACACTGTACCTGTAGGCCGGTAGACCCAAGGCCCATCTCAACACCCGGACGATGTCCTGAATCGTTAAAGTACAGCCAGGCGAGGTGGAGAATGCATCCCGGTCGTCCATAACTGGTTCATCGAGGGGAAGTTCTGTGGAGCTGGCGTCAGGTGATTGCTCCACTACGGGAACGGGGCTGACAAGAAGTCCTTCCGTAGCTGGTGGAGACAACGGTCCAACGAGGTCGATGGCAACTTGGGGAAGTAGTTCTGTAACGACAGGCAAGGGTTGGAGAGAGATAAGACGTACACGACCTCTCCCCGACATCCGTTGGCACTTATCACAGGAACGACAGTAAGCACGGATGTCTGATCCTATACCTGGCCAGAAGAAACCTTGAAACTTCTTTATCTCCATCTTATGAGACAAATGTCTCCCAAGGGACTCATGGGCCGTG